>NC_138886.1:53876121-54127817 GCF_965194825.1 Balaenoptera physalus
ACAGGAAGACAAACATACCAGTATGAACACTGAAAATATGAACAACATAATTACAATCTAGAGCACATGGATGTATATACAATCTGCACATAGTACTGAATAATACACATTCTTTTATGGCACCCACAATATTTAAGGAAACCAACTGTATACTAGGTCATAAAGTAAACCTACACATCTCAAAAGACTGAAATTATACAGAATTTCTTCTCTGACAGCAATGTAATTAAGTGACAAATCATCACAAGATAACTAGAAAATCTTCATATGTTTGGAAAGTAAGACACAGACTTCCAAGTTATCTATGGGTTAAACAGGAAATGATAAGGTAAATCAGACAATGTTCAGAGTGATTACAAACACATGACAAAATGTCCCGGACCATCTTTATGTCATTAGACAGAAAGACCTAGAAAAAATGGAAAATTTTCTTAAAAAAATGTAACTTACCAAAACTGACCTAGGAAGGAATTTAAAACTTGAGTTGTAACATAACCATTAAAGAAACTGAACCAGTCATTTAAAATATTCCCAAAAAGGAAATTCTAGGTCCAAGTGGCTTGGACTGACGAAGTTCACCAAACATTCAAGGAACAATTAAGAAAACAAGATAGAGCGAATGGTAGAGAAGCATTAATCAAAGAAAGCATGTCTGAAAAATACCTAGATGAGAAAGAAGACAGTAAATAAGTCCTCATTACTGAACCTAAAAGGACTCCAAAAGAGTTAATTACTAGCTTTATCAGCAGTCAAAAAGGAAAGACTGGAATCCCAGAAAAAAGTCATTTTCCTCTGGCATAATTATAGCAAGGACTGACCAAGCCCTTCCCCCGGAACTGCCCAGAAGATGGTGGGTAGGGGCTGCAGACCCTCCCACAAGCATCCCCTTGGGCTTCCCACACAGCTCACTGGCTATGTGTTATCTCTTTTAATCTTCACACTACCTCTGTGTTGTGAATCCTATTCTTATCTTAATTTTACAGATGATGAAGCTGAACTTTAGAAAAGTGATTTTCATAGCCACATAGTTAGCAAATGGCATGGCTCGGGATGGAAGACAGGCCAACTGACTAGAAAACTCATACCCTTAGCTTCTCCTCTACATCTATGTTATTAGTGGTCCTAATGAACCTCCCAGCAGGATCCATCAGGAATGTGTGCTTCCCCACAACAACTCTCCTCTTCCTTGGCACAGATAATCCAGTGCTGACTATTTCAAAGAAGTATATGGTGCCCAAGGATTGACCTTTGGAGAGCTATGTATAGAATGTGGACATTCTGAGATTTGTGCCATTATGTGAAAACAGGTGGTCAGCAGTTACCCATAACAGTTGTTTAAAATAGCACCTGACAAATATTTAGTATCTTCATAAAATGGGGTTTGACAATAGAGACTATCCCAAAGTAGAGTTGTTGGGATAACTGAGTTAATATTTGTCCTTTATGTTAACCACCAAGAAGCAAGCAGTCGGAAGGCCTCTCCGCAAAACACCGTTCACCCTTCCAGCATGGCCAACCAGTGCTGTGTCTGCCCAGCCCCAATTGCATTACATTCTGAAAAACATCCATGGACAGTTATGAAGAACACCTAAATTTCATAATTTTGGCTCCTCTCGAGAAGAAATATCCCAAATCTGAAGGAGTGTTGGAGGTGGAACAAATCAATTCAGCTAACAAGCATGCGCCTTACCCCAGTGCCCTGGGCTTCACCACCTTGAGTTAAGGAGTTGTCATCTCCCTTCTGGAATAAATTTCTCCTCTAGACACATTACTCTCACTCCCCTTATAGCTGTACCAGGTTCATATTCCAATTTCTCAGATTTTGTTACGTGAATCAGTCCAGTGTGTAACACTGAGTCTAAGGAATCATGAGTCATGTGTTACACACATTTCCCATTTTTATCTTTGCTTGGTGGAATGTGTTGTAGCATTTTAAAATAGATCTTGGTCTCCTTGAACCTTTATATTCAAATTCATTCTTCGGGTGAAAGAAAAAATTATGAAGTCAAATGTAAAGAACAGACTTCTTGTAAACCCATGACTAAGCAGCTGCCCTCAGTGAGCAGAGAGAGACGTCCCCATCAGGCCACTACCCCACCAGCACCTCCTGCTGGTCCTTCAGTCCTGAGCAAGAAGGCTGGAGGACCTGTGCCCCCAGCATGTATTTGTACTGGTGTTGCAGACAAAATAAGTTAATGCATTCAGAATTCCTAATAAATCTGACATCCAAATGTAAAGAAAGTGGAAACTTTGAAATGTGCTGAATTTTAGAGAGGGGGTGTGCCATTTATAGGAGCCCAAGAATTTTAGCATAGTGGGTGTAAATTTCACAACCCATAAACTCACTCTGTTACAAAAGTATTTTTTAAATCTCTATTTCCGGCTCCCCTTCTGCTGGTTAGCAGAACACTTATTAGCTGTTATCTTTGTAAAGTAGAATTGGATTGGGAGGAGGAAATTTTTTTTTTACTTTGTATACTTCTGTGCAATTTCACTTTATTATTTTATGAAAAAGGGTCCACTCCTCCTAAGTCCTAATGATAATCCTTTTTGGACAAGATTCAGATGAACTCTGTTACCCAAGGAAAAGCAAGTGGTTGATGGTGATGCTTCAGAATTCTCCCAGCAGAACATGGCAGCAGATATGTTCTCCCCCAGAAGCCACCTTGTAAAACTCGATGTTCGAACTCGATGCACCTACAGGTTATTGTTAAGAAACTGGACCTCTCTTAAAAACTTAAATATAAGATATGACACCATAAAACTCCTAGAAAAGATCATAGGCAAAACATTCTCTGACATAAATCATACCAATGTCTCCTTAGGTCAGTCTCCCAAGGCAATAGAAATAAAAACAAAAATAAACAAATTGGACCTAATCAAACTTACAAGCTTTTGCACAGCAAAGGAAACCATAAACAAAATGAAAAGACAACCTACAGAATGGGAGAAAATATTTGCAAAAGATGCAACTGGCAAGTGCTTAATTTCCCAAATATATAAACAGCTCATAAACTCAACAACAACAAAAAAACAAACAACCCAATCAAAAAAATGGGCAGCAGACCTAAATAGACATTTCTCCAGCGAAGACATACAGATGGCCAATAGGCACATGAAAAGATGCTCAACATCACTATTTACTAGAGAAATGGAAATCAAAACTACAATGAGGTACCATCTCACACTGGTCAGAATGGCCATCATTAAAAAGTCTACAAATAACAAATGCTGGAGAGGGTGTGGAGAAAAGAGAACCCTGTTACACTATTGGTTGGAATGTAAATTGGTGCAGCCACTATGGAGAACAGTATGGAGGTTCCTCAAAAAGCTAAAAATAGAGTTGCCATATGATCCAGCAATCCCACTCCTGGGCATATACCCAGACAAAACTATAATTCAAAAAGGTACATGCACCCCTATGTTTATAGCAGCATTATTTACAATAACCAAGACATGGAAACAACCTAAATGTCCATCAACAGATGAATGGATAAAGATGTGGGGTGTGTGTGTGTGTGCATGTGTACACACATTATACACACACACACACACACACACACACACACACACACAAATGGAATATTACTCAGCCAACAAAAAGAATGAAATAATGCCATTTGCAACAACATGGATGAACCTAGAAATGATTATACGAAGCTAAGTAGATCAGAAAGAGAAAGACAAATACCATATGATATCACTTATATGTGGAATCTAAAATACGATACAAATCAACATATCTATGAAACAAAAACAGACTCACAGACATAGAGAACAGACTTATGGTTGCCAAGGGGGTGCAGGGGTAGGGGAGGAAAGGAATGGGAGTTTGGGATTAGCAGATGCAAGCTATTATATACAGGATGGATAAACAACCAGGTCCTACTGTAAAGCACAGGGAACTATATTCAGTATCCTGTAACAAACCATAATGGAAAAGAATATGAAAAAGAATATATATATAATTAAATAATATATATATAAATAACTGAGTCACTTTGCTGTACAGAAGAAATTAACACATTGTCAATAAACTATACTTCAATAAAATTTAAAAAAGAAAAGAAATTGGGCCTCTAATAAGATACAGAAACATTCTAGTGCTGGAAAATTGAGTTCAATAAAAGCTGGAGGTAGAGTGGTAGGACTAAATAGGAGGGCAGACAGTGAGTGTGGACATCCGTATCGGCTCAATAGTTGACAGCCAGCAAGGACAGGGACAGCTAGAGGAGTGGGGTAGACAAGCCCCGGAGTTCCCGTCTCTGGCTCTCTTCATTCCTATGACATTGCTTAGCAAAAGCATTTCTATGCAAGAGCGTGACTCTTGCTGTTTCACTAGTCCTAAGTTGTGTGGCATTTTGGATTTTGCAAATCATTCGGGATGGCCATATGGCATCCTAGGTTTAATTGACTGAAATTGGGCATATGGTAGTGATAGCACACCTATCAAGCAAGTAAACCATACTATTTCTGCAATACAAACAGTGTGATTTCCTGCCCATATCTGCTGTTTCTTAGGGTTTCCCCTAGACATATTCTGTGGTCTTGGTCTACCGCCGAGTGTCACAGCGAGGCCTCTATCTTCTAAAGATCACAGGGCTACTCCTCTGATGCACAGAACCTGCTGACGTTAATCATCTGAATAGCCATTTGGGCAAAGTGGAAAAACACTGGGAACTCTAGGCCACTGAGAAACGCATTTCTGCAGGATCTGGACAGCTTGTAAATTTGGGAGACTTTCCAAAATTTCCTGTTACAGAGTGTATCTTTACTCTTATCAGGCACTCAGTTTTTTTAAAAAAGAATATTCTTAGCATTTATTTGTTAACTCAAATCAACAAATTTATCCTTTTGTAATAAGATACAAGAAATCAGGTAGGCAGTACTCAATTGTGATTACTGAAGCATGAACATTTCATAGCTACTTCTGGTTTAAGACATCATTAAATAATGTGTTAAAGGTAAAGCTGAAACACAGTATTTGGGACACCTTTCAATATAAATGCATAAGTTAAATGTTTCCTGGGCTCAAGGAAACTGTTGGGTGGATTTGGGATTTTAAGCCATTAGGTGAGACTGAACTCAGACTAGTTTTCATGTTTTTAAAAAAACAGCTCGATAAATTATCTTACAGCATACATACAGATAACAACTACACACAGATCAAGAAATAGAATGTTGTTAGCACCAGAAAACCTTGAGCTCTTTCCTAATTGCAAATGTTTTTGTAACCAAACAGGATCCTATGGGCCCTTCCTGGGACAGATCCTTCCCCCATATCCTCTGCTTTGTCTCCTCTCTGAAATACCTAGATAATAGCACCTGATGCACTTTTCCTGAGTTGTTTTACAGATGTGAAAACTACCACCAAATGGAAGAAATTAACTACTTGATGACCATGAGCATGTAGCCCCCAGACTTACTGGCACCTTAGGATTGATAATGCTAACCTCTGTGACACTGCCCTGTTACCTCACCATTAGCCAATCACAGAACTGTGCATGAGCTGATCACATAACCTTAGACTCCCCTCCCTCACCTTGCCTTTAAAAATGCTTTCCTGAATTCCATCGGGGAGATGGGGTGTTTTGAGCACTAGCTGTCCTGGACTCCTTGTTTGGTGCCCTGTGATAAATGCTGCACTTTCCTTCACCACAACCCAGTGTCTAATAAGTCTGGTTCATTTTCTCCTCTCCAAAGGTAAACAATAAACTTTGGTATGCGTCTTCCTGGTTTTGAACTTTATAAATGGAATAATGTAACATGTATTCCTTCATGTTTGGCTTCTTTTTGCATGTAATGTTTGTGAGATTTATCAAGTTAATTGTACTTTGTTTTATTCACTAATGTATGGTATTCCTTATATAAATAGCTTGTAATTTCTTTATTTTACATTTGAAGGAAATGGGTTGTTTTCAGTTTGGTAAGATTATGAGTCACTTCTTAGCTCAGAAAGATTATTTTTTTAATTTCTTCTTTCATAATTTAAAGAACAGTTCCTCTACTTTATACACGTAATGACGTGTTCTGAGAATATGTAGGTATGTTTAACAGGCTACAATTAAAATGACAGTGATGTAAGGATATGTTAACAGAAGTGCTTAGTGTTGTATTTGCAATTCATATTCCAAGTTTAGGATGATCACTTGGGGTATAAAATATTTATTTGCCCAAAGTGCATCCACAATTAATATGGCAACTGCTGACGAAAGGGTTCCAAATAATCAAACATCATTTTGCTGAGTACTCAATTTGCCAAATTATTTAGGAATTTTTGAAGTGTTGATATCTCTGCCTGTAAAATGGCAAACAGTCCTAGATCAAACATAAGATGATTTTACAACAATTTTTTTCAACTAACTGGCTTCTAGTGATTTGATTCAGAGCTTTTGAAGGAATTACAAATTGGTTTAGGCTTTTACAGAGTTCAGCAACATGTTCCAAAAAAGTTTTGCCATGTATTGTCTTCCAGAAATGTGTATAGAGAATGTGTGTGTATGGGAAACATAGGATGAATGCACAGAAAAATGCTCAAGAGGAGTCATTAAGAATTATTTGTAATGGTAGAAACCATCAACCTTAAATCGTATAATCATTAGGTATAATCATGAGAATATCTTAATTCATACAAGTATTTGTTGATTAAATAATATGCTAAGTACCATGCGACACCCTGGGAATTATGTAGTGATCAAGACTGAGAGGTCCCTGAGGTTTCAATTGGAGATGGCGACTTGTAAGATCCTGAACTCACTTCCTCCCATGGACACCGGGAATCTACAGCTACAGATGGAACAAATTTCCTCTGAAAAAACCCTAAAGCCTGGCTGAGCAACTCCTACACGTTGGGTAAACGAGAAACAAAAACACATCAAAGCAGGTAAGACAGACTGGGACACAACCTCACCACAAACTTCACCCCCCCCTCCCCCTCCCTCCCAATCAGGAGGGAGCTCAAAACCCAGAATTTCTCCCTGAGCAGCCAAGCCTTCCTACCCCACATTGGGCATCTCCACTTTTAAGACCTTCACCTCACAGACGAGCCCCCCAAACATCTAAAACATTTGAAAACCAACAGGGCTCCAGTCCTGGAGACCCAAAATGCTCTAGCAAAACTGAGAAGGGCTCTTAACGGGCTGGAACGCCCAGACTCACCGCCCCAGGCTCCACGCAGACTTGAAGTGAAGGACGAAACTCGTTTGCTTCTATTAAAAGCGGCGTGGAGTTTAGCCTGCTCACCTGGGAGCCACCGGCATCCTTCCGGGGAGACAGGTTGGCGCCATCCCCTCGCCCCAGCCTGGCTCCAGCCACCGGCGCCATCTTTTGTTGTTGTTGTTGTTGTAAACTATAGGTCTTTCTATTTTCTTCCTGGCAGGTACCCTCTTCCTCTCCCTTTGCTGCACTCCAGAGGCAGTATCGTCTAGGAAGGAAGCTTTCACAGTTGTCTGGTGCCTCCGGTTCGGCGGCCAGCGTCCAGGGAACTCTGCTCAGTCACGCGGCTCTGCAGGCCAGGGGGTCTTGCGTTCCTGGTCCCCACAGGACTGGAACAATGGAGAGACAGTCGTGGCGGGCTACCACCCCCAGGACACTGCACAGACAGCTCACTGACACATACCCCCAGTCTTTTTGAGAAAGAGCCCGTTTCCTGGTCCAGGAGCTCTGGCCTGGGGGGCACCCTTCCAGCCTCAGAGAATGGAGGCTAGCGGTCCCGGCCTTCGCGCTCTCCCTGTGCCTCCCTCCAGCTCACCAGCATCGCCCAGAAAGGAGCTTATACTCTCGTCTGGTGCCCTGGTTTTTGAGGTTGCCACCAGGGAGCACCTCTTCATGGCCTGGCTCTAGTGGCCCACAGGACTGTAACGAACAGAGTTCTTACACACTCACCCCCCGCAGGACACGGGACGAGGCAACAGACCCAGGAGCTCAGTCTCTCCGTGAAAGTGGCCCATCAGCTCATCATCCATCGTAACTGCAGCCTGAGGGGCAGGCATCTAGTTAAAGACCAAGAGGTCCCTGAAATCATGAAGTTTGGAATTATACAGGGAAATGGACATTAAGGAAATAGTCAGCCAAATATTTATTTAGTGTTAAAAGTGGTTAGTGCTGTACACATACACTTTCAACACCTTGGGTTCTGAGAGTTCTTTATAGCTTTTGGTTACAAGTCCTTTATCAGGTATATGTTTTGTAAATGTTTTCTCCCAGCTGGTGGTGTCAGAAACTTATTTTAGCCTGCTGGCAAACTAACAAGTGATCCTACCAGGGTGTTAAAGACACTGGCAGGACACACGAAGCTCCTGGGTTAGAGAAAAAGGACTTTGGAACTGCATATTCACATCTGTTTCATTTGCTCCCCCAAACGCTCCAAGACCCTTGAGGGGCACGGAAAGGCCCAGGTAGGTAGTGCACACAGGGTGGATTTGTGTCACAGCTGAGAAACCCCAAGTTTAAAACCACGATCATTTAAAGAGGGCTGATGGCAAAGCTACCCAACCTTTGCCCTGGTCAGGAAACAAGCATGCCCTTTGCCCCAGTGGGAGACTTTTTCTCTATCTTGAAGGGTTTTTGTTACATATAGCTTTGAAAAAATAGTCCAGAACAAAAGTGGTTAATGCATTTGCTCAAAACACATGCAAAAAAAAAAAAGAAAGACCCAAGGAAAATCACCTCCCAATACATGACATGTCTTTTCATTCTCCTAGCAGTGTCTATTGAGGAGCAGAAAATTTTTGATAAAGTCCAAATTAGCAATTTGTTTTTTAATAGATCATGCTTGGAGTCACATCTAAGAAAACTCTGCCGGATCCAAGATCTCAAAGGTTTTTCCTATTTCTAAACGTTTTATAGTTTTAGGTTTTATATATGGGTTTATGATGTTTAATTTTTATGTATGGTGTAAGGTAAGGATCAAAGTTCATTTTTTTTAACATATATTTAATCACTCTAGCACTATTTTTTGAAAGACCATACACTTTCTGCTGAATTGCCTTTGCTCATTTGTCAAAAATCAGTGGTCTGTAAATGTGTGGGTCCATTTCTGCACTCTTTATTCTGTTCCATTGATCCATTTGATAGATTCCATTGATCTATCTTGATGCCAATACCACACTGTCTTGATTACTATAGTGTATAAGAGCCTTGAATTCAGGTACTGGTAGTTCTCCAACTTAGTTCTTCGTTTTCAAAGTTTTTTAGCTATCCTAGATCCACTGTATTTCCATATGAATTGTAAAGTCAGTTTGCCATTTTCTATTAAAAGTTTGATGGGCTTCTGATGAAGGCTGTGTTGACTCTATAGACCAAGTTGGGGAGAAAAAATATCTTAACAATATTGAGTCTTTTGCCTTATGAACACAGTAGATCTCTCCATTTAGTTAAGTCTTTGATTTCCTTAGAAATGTTTTATAGTTTTTCAGTGTACAGGTCTTACACACCTTTCATCAGATTTATCACTATGTATTTCATAATTAGTTTTTCTATTTTCTTTCCCTATCTTTTTGCTTTCAGCTCTTCTTGAGTGTTTTTATCCAGACACACAGAGAGGTGTCACCTTTTAAAATTCCTTCTGACAATCTTTTACTTTTTGCGTTATATAGTGCACTTATATTTGCTTTAATTACTAATATATTTTTGCTCAGACAACTCAGACACAAATTCCCATGTTGCCAGTTATGCATGGGATACTTCCCAATCTCAGAGTTAGCAAGAAGCTGATGCAAAACCAGAAAGCTACTATGTCTAAGGTCCCTCGGCCTAAATCTTCTGCTTGCCACCCAGCCCCTGTAAGGGTAAGCAGACCCTGCCTCCTGGTCCAGTTGTTGCTTCCGAGAGAAGCAGACCAGAGTGCTCTGCTGCTCCCTTCCCCCGGTTTCAAAGTACATTATCCTCAGCAAAATGGCAGCCACACTGCTTATTATGGTGTTCCACACACAAAAACTCTGTGTGTCAGCCAAATGACAAATTTCAACATGCATTACTTTTAGACCACGCTGAAGAAAAAATCTGGTGGACTGACTTGAATCAGCTAATGAAAACCAGTGACATTTCTCGGGTTGAGTTCAAGTCTTGAAATATCCAGATTCTAAAAGAAAAGGAAATAATATTAAGAACACATGGGGGAAAGAATATTGTTAACCAAGAAGTAAAGGTACTAATTACAGGATATATTTGAAAGACCTCAGATTTCCAAGGGAAACCGAGTACAAAAATAAGGTTAGAAACTGTGAACTCCATTTCTTTGTACAAAGTCCTAAATATCTCCCATGTGTGATGGCTGCAACATAAAAATGCCTAAATTGGTCAGATTCATTTTCTTTCTAGCATAGTATTGTATCTTATACTGGCTATAATTTTGTCTCTTCCTTTCATTTATTTATTAAATAACATTATTTGGTACACTTCTACGTTACTGGATTAAATGTCCATATAAATTAGAATGATTTTGGTGTTTTTGTGGGCTAACATGTCAATGTTTGTTTTAGAAGTAACTTTGTATTTATGATATGAAAGCACCATGCTGGAGATTCCCAAAATAATATTTTCTGCCTTTCATTTCTATCCTTTAAAGAAACCCAAATGAACTGGCTATTCCATATTCTAGGAGGAGACCTTATGTACATTATGATTAAAAAAAAAAAAAGGCCTGGAAGGTAAAAAATGTTTCAAACTTGATTGTGGTGGTGTTTACGTGAATGTGTGTGTTTGTCAAAACTCACAGAAGTGTACACTAAAACGGATGAATTTTCCTGTATGTAAATATATAATTCAAAGAAGAAAAAAAATTGGGGCAGGATATCTTCTTACGTATATTAAAATGAATTTTAATAAGCTATTTCAATCTAAGCAAGGAACTTGGGTGCCAAATATCAAAGTGAAGTGACACAAAACAAACACATTATGAACATCCAAAAATCTGGAATTTACAATGGGAATGTTGACAGCTTTTGAAATTAAACAGCACTCAATCACTAATTTTCTTGGAGGGTAAGATTTGTACCCTGCTGGGCTTATAATTTTGTTTTCTCTTTTTGTGCTGTTCATGTATAAATATTGCCAATTTCATCTGACACAAAAAAGGAAAACAACTTAATTTTGTTTCTAAGCTAGTGAATGACACAGAGACTACCCTCTAGATGAGACAGTGTAATATAAGCATCATGGCAATGATTTGTGGAGGGGGAGGTGGGGGGGTGGGGGTGGGAATCAAGCCATTTCGAATGTATTTGTAACAAGGAAACAAATTTATTGATTTTAAAAGACAAGACACCATTTTGTTTTGAAAAACACAAGAAAGCTAGCCTGAGTTCAAGTCTGAAATATTCAGAAAAATCCTACTAATATCTTTAGTATGTTCCAGTCATTTGTTTAAACAACACACTAAAAGTTAATATATATTTTTATAATTATAAAAGTTCCCCAGTTATTGTACAGTACACAATACAAATCGCCCACAAACTATTATTTAGCTCCTGCCAATTTTGAGAGGACATGATATACTAAAAGATTTAGCATTTCTCACAAAAATCACATCAGGAAATACGTATTTACAAAACCAAATACATTATACAAAAAACCATCACATGTTATTCGGTAAAGATGTTTTTAAATAATTAAAAAGTTTATTCAACTGTAGTCCAAAAACTGGAAAAGAACATTACATTATCTCACACATACAATCTCTACAAAAGTTGCTTACCTCATTTACATAATATATTCAGTCGATTGTAAAATAAATGTTCAAATATCTCCTAGTGTTACTATGTTTCTGTGCTTGTGGGACTGAATAATGTAATCTGCCACTTACTAAGTGAAATTTAAATGATGGCACTTAAAAAAAAATACAGTATTTTAAAAAAACACAATGAAAGAAGTTTTACCTAGAAGGTACGAAAGCCCTGAGTGATAGTAGAATTACTGATTGGTAAGCACTACAATTAACCTAATTAAAAGTTTAACACCCCAGGCACAAATTTCCAAGTTTTCTCAAGGCACTCACTTATAGTTTCTGTAACCAATGCACTGGTCACCACCATAGGTCCCAATTGATGATGGAGATGAGTAGAGAAAAAAATTTGCTTTGGTACAAAAGATGCTTTTTAAACGAATAAAATTCAATACCTCCTTTATTGGGTCATTTAAAATCATGTTTAGCAGGTTAAAACAAGGCAATTATTTGTTCAAAAGTATTAATTCATTGAAGGAAAAATTTACTTGGTTATCAACTGTCAATGGGAGTTTTCACTTTTTCTTTCCTCCCCAGAATCATAATTCCTCTAATAAAGATTTGTTGTCCTCATTATTGAGCTACATAAACAATTCTTACCAAAGATTTCATTACTCAGGGCTTCCAATCCCAACATCATAATTTATTTAAAAAAACAAAGGAAAGAGGTGGTGGTGGGGTGGGGGGAGGGAAGGATCAAATACCAGAACCAAATGAGAGACAAAATACATTTTTGAAAATAGGACATACTACCAATTACTTCAAACCAAAGGAAAAAAAAAATCCTAGGCAGTCACTTTGTAAGTGGCTTTTACTATTTAAGTAAAATTGGTAAACTAAACTCAGGTCTACTGGCACATAAAATCACTAGCAGCAATGATCAAGGCATGCAAACTGAGAAGCATTTACAGTAAATCATCATGAAGAATTCAAAAGAAGAGAGTTAAATTAAAACCCTTTGAGTATTGCATGTTAACACATGAGTAATTTGCATGGTTTGACTTCCTAAACTGCCTAAAAAAGCAATGTTTACGGCAAACTTGCACTATGCTATGGATGTCCTTTCACCAGACATCGGAATAGGTTACACTCTTTATGAGCGCCCGGCTAGGGCAGCGCAAGCACATCTGCAGATGACACTGCTCTCACGTTCCCTCTCGCAGGGGACAAAGGGGGCCCAGTGCACGCAGAGAGGCCCTTGAGCAAAGTCAGCAATTGTGTAAGCAGACTGGCATTTACAGATATCAGAAGCAGTAGTCATAGCATCTCCTGACAGATGAGCTTAAAATCAAGTGCTTTGCTCTCCATTCTATCTATATATAATTTTTTGACAAAGTATTAAAGTTTTGGAGCATAGATAAAATTATGCCCTATATGAAATTCCCAAACAATATTTTATGAGAGATCTAACTCCAAATAGCTTACCTGCCCCATAGTTCAGTTTTCCTTTATCCACTTGAACTTGTTTCTTCCTAAGGCTTCACTTACAATTGTACTTTCTAAAGCTAAATAAACGAGATCTTTTGCTCTGTTTGGGGGGAAAAAAAAAAAAAGAGAGAAAGAAATGTAACCCTTTCTTTATCATACCTTTTAAAGGCAATCTAGGTACTTTCAATGTGCAGAGATCAGTTACGACATGGGTCTACAGGCCCATGTATTTGTCCTCCTTTTCTAGAGTCATGATGTGATGCTAGAAAAGTTCATTTTTTTTCTGTAAACAGTACACTTACTTAGATGGCAGTGAATATTTGGGAATAAATATATCAAGCCCTCTTGAAGAAAATTAAGAGTTGTATATAAAATGCAAGTGTTCAGCGTGGAAACACTTTCTCTTCCTACCCCCCCTTTAAAAAACAGCATAATTAGACATTTGGATATAGAGTATATTTTACCGGTCTAAGTCTAAATAAATGATCTGAAAGGCTTTTGTCCCCCATTGTATATCTTACAATGCTCAAAGGGTTAATACAAGGCATTACATCAAAGGGGTTTTCTAATACTAGAACTAAGCACTGAATTAAAATGCTTCTATTCCAGTTTTAAAAAAATCACCAAAGTTGCAGAAATACTAGGATTCCATTAATTGATTTGTTCTAACCATACACATGGAGGTTGATCTGATCTAGTGACAAGCCTAATTTTCAATAGCACTGCATGTCAACCCCTCTCCCCCATGTTCTGGTGTGATTCATACAAATCACAAGTTCTAACTTCAATTTTTTGATGATTGTTATTTTCTCACCAGGAATTTGGGGGAGGGGAGGTTATAACAAAGGTCAATTTGTTGTATATAACCACTGCCTCAAATTGCACACAAAGGTGACTTGCCAGTTTTTTACTTTCTACTTGTGTCCACACAGGGAGGACCAACATCACAGTGACCCACATTTTTTTCTTTTACACTAATATTTCAAGCACAGCATTATTTTAGATGTTTCAAATATATCATCTGAAGAATTTTTCAAATTTGAAAATGCATCACGTTTAGCACTTCTAGAGAGTGCGTTCATGTAAAAAGGTTCGTGATTACGGTAATGAAACCGTATTCAGTCCTGAATGACTTTAACAGCATTCTACAAGAACGTGTTCCTTTTCACTCGTCTACTACAAATCAAAGGCAGTCAATGTTGCACACTACTAATTTTAGGTATGCAGTGTTAAAAATCATTTTCTAAAATTTACTTTTGTTTTTCAAGTACACCATCTAAAGAGAGGTGCATGAACCGTGCTATACAGTACAAGAAAAAGCACAAAAAGGAAAGCAGATTTCTGTAAAGGCAGTAAGACTTATACAGTCAGTCCAAGCGTAGTTTGGATGAGAATCCTGAAAAAGTGACCAGCCACTTGATATCCAAAGAAAAAATTTAAAATTGGGCCCTGTGTTCCAAGGAGATGGTTCATCCATTTCACCCCATTGTTCACTGGCTTTGTGAATGCAAATCTTTTGGGTATGATTCTCAAAGTGTATGTGAAGATCAAACTATACTCATGATACTCAATCCTATTACACAGAAATATCTTTCTTGAAACTTAAAAATAGCCAACATGCCTTCCTCACATTTTTCCTCACTGAAAGCATAGCACTAGGTCTACATAGATATTTTTCATGACTAGTGTTTAATTACAGTGTCAAGAAATATTAAGAAGTCCTTAAAATGTGTACTTGCCACTTGTCAATAAATCTACTCTGAGAATGTTAGTGTCATAATATTATTTAGAAAAATCGGTTTCAGTGAACAGAAAAAATGAAAATAAGATGTTCAATAAATGTTTGCTCCAATTTGCTCAATTGTATAAATTATGTTTTTATTTTCTAATATACTTCACAATTCAAATTCGAAATTGCTTAAGATGTGTGTGTGTGTGTGTGTGTGTGTGAGATCTTGTATATATATGTGTGTGTGTGTGTCTTACTGTGGATTACAGATAACTGGAAATAGCAGAGATCATACATGTTATTTTGTCTATTGATCAGAACTACCTACCCTAGTCCCAAAGAATTAATGTTCCTGTGTTCAGAAAAGACATTAGAATATTTTTAGTGAGACAAGTTGAAATGTAATAATATTTAATTCCTCTAATCTGTCCTAATTTAGAACAAACCGTGAACAATTGGAAGAAATGTTGAATCCTGTAGGGTGCCCAATCCCTAACTTTCATCAATCTAAATTTGCCATTATCAGATTCCTCTAATGAGACAAATATATCCAACATTAAATTAAACAATGATAATAAATACATTTAAAATCATTCAATAAACAAGATGAAACCAGTAAATACATTTGGTCCAATACAGATACAATAAAGTTCTGGGGGTTGTGAATGGGGAAGTGAAAAAATTCAGAAAGGAGCATCAAAATGAAGAATTTTTTTTCCTTTTTAGATTTTAATTTTACCTGTAAACCTTTCCTAATGCACGATGAAGTAGATACACGGTCTTTGCAGCTTTAAGGTGTTTGTTTGCGTTTGTGTGTGTGTGATAGTGCAAATTCATTGCCTTTAGAGGAGGAAAAAGGGGAATGATCATTTAAATGACATTTAAATGAAGGTGATGCTAGGATGCTAATGAAGACTTTCAAACATGTGAGTGAGTTGTATGATACAAAATTTGAATCGATTTTAAAAATTATATCTGAATGATTTAAAGTTTACTTAAGAAGCTTTGTTGATCTTAGTTATTTGAGTAGTCTAAGGCAATCAAGTAACAACAGTTGAAATATACTGCATGTTACCCGATAAGCCATTTGGTATTTTCAACTGTACAGACTGGCTCACCCTCTCCTTTCCACCCCCCACCCTCCCCACCCTAATAAAACTGGAAAGATAAACGTCTTGAGTGTAATATAGGCCTCATTAATAATCTGTAAATCACTTTGTGCTTTCCCTTTTTTTGGCTCTATGTGTTTGTGTATTATTTATTTTTGCTAATTAGCTTTTTTAGAACTATTTAAATAAATGGATGTGCCTGTTTTTGTTGTTGTTGGTTAATAATTTGAGAGCTTAAAAGAACCTTGCTTTTCACGTAAATTAAAGTAGGGATGGGTGTATCCTCTCTGGGATCTCACCTTCTGACTTGGTAGCTGACTCCTGCCCACGGACACTCGCGCGTGCATGTGGGCACACAGACACTGAGACACACAGAGAAACATTTAGACTGAAAAGATGCACTTCAATAAGTACCTGCTTATTGTGTTAATTTTCTTAAGTTATAACTAGATAAGAATGGTCTAAAATATATATGATTTTCTGTAACAAAGTTGGTAATTAAAACTAGCCTGCTATTTCACAATAGCAATCTGATCCTTAATCCTTACGCAATGTGATTTGTAATCAAGTAATATTCAGCTCTAGGAACAAAAATAAAGTCACGGTCACTCAAAGAGGGGAAGTGATTTTTGTCTTTTCGTTTTGCTTTGTTTGCCCTAAATTTCCTTTGAAGAACATGTTACCTGTCCTTACTTCGGGAATCTGAAAATGACAGGCACACCTTGTCAAATGGATTGAAGAGGAATTCACATGAACAAAATAAGCCTTACTAAACCTTAGCTTCAGTTCTGTTTTAAGGCACCATGTAATAGCCGAGGTACGATGATCCCTGATGTACATTCTTCAACGGCACTGGTCCATCCAGCCACCTATCCAAATCCTACAGAATTGGGGATAAGCAACAGTGCGGTGTGCCAGTTACACTGCCTTCAGGTTCTGTTTAAAATTTAAATCCACATACTTTAGAAACCAGGAAATATTTTTGAAGGAAATAACGATATGCAGGTTGCTACATTCCTTGCATTCCATAAATTTTCTTTTATAATAGCAGCATATTGAACTACTATTAGGAAAAAGACCTGGAATAAAAGAAAGTCATTCAAATGGAATGGTTTCCTGTATGTCCAGCTCAGCATAAGTAGCATGTACACTTAAAAAAAAAAAAAGTCAAGTCATTTTTTTCAGCTTCAGTATCTAACTATAACAGCCCCACTCAACAGCAGAATGCATCTGTGCAGTGGTCCCAAATACAGAATCAGTAGTCTTTAAACAGAGGAATTGGTATGCAAATAACAGTTAAAATTCAATGTTTAACGGAAGCTTGCATTAACATGGTTTAATAATTATGTACACAAATTATGTACATATTAGCATAATCTCTTGCAATTCTGTCCTTTACTCTGAACTGATAAATGCACAGCTCAACTTTTCTTCAGAGAAAAATAGATGACCTTCCCAACCCTCTAGCACTATAATAAAAATGCTCTGTATTCTCTCTCCATACTCCAAAATGTTATGAAAATAGTGTCTTGTGGTTCTGTCCAATGAAAAGCACCTTTCAAAAGCAAATTTGATGCATCTGCTGCCAAATGGGCATGCCTCCAGTGTAAATCAAAGAAAATCATTTCTTTTGATATTTCACAGAAGTGCATCTAATTAAAAACTTACACATGAAATCATACACCAAGACTAACAATCAACAATAAAATATTTTAAGCTACAAAAAATGTAAATTATTTTTTAATTATAAGAAAACAAAAACATTGACATTAAGTGTTGTAAAAATCCTTCTTGACACCCAAAACTAAGGAAAAGAAACCTCATTATTAAGAAGCAAATAATTTGTTTACATTAAAAAAAAAAAAAAAAAAAAGACCTGGCAAAATACATACACCCATTCCATTTCACAACTCCAAAAAGGTAATGTTCAGCACAGAGAATTTGACAACAGTTGACCTTCAGGCTTATTAAAATTTCAACTTAAGCCCAATATCAACAGGGTTAATGTTAGCTGGAAAAAAACGCTTTAATATTCTTTAGACTGCAGTGTAGGTATTTCCTGTAGCGCTGCACTGTCTGATAGTCTGAGTACTCGTGACGATGTGCTCGCTGTGAATTGGATTCAGGAGGCTTGGCTGCACGCCACTCTCGAGAACAGGCTGCATACAGCCCACCGGAAATGCCTGGTTCAGCTCGGTTTTCTCTCTTTTGGCTTGAGGTTCTGAAGAGTCATCTAATTCCTCATCCATTTCACTCTCCACTTCACTGCCTTCATCTGCACAAACAAATAATACCAAGACTATTACCAGAAGACAAACTGGGAAAGAGCAATCAACACGTGCTTTAGGAACACTTTGATATAGTACATTGAGAAAGCAACTCCTTAGCCCTTCTTGGGGGACAAAGCTTGTGGGTTTTCCTTTCAACAGATTTTACCTGTGTCAGTGCTCTATTCTTTTAAACACAGCAAAGGTAATTTATTCTTGGGTTTGTGATTGATATCTTTAATAGGTCTTTTAAGAAGACCTTTGGAGTTCCCTAAAGTTTTTACATTAAATAGTGGCATAATTTGTGTCATTATAAAGTAGTCACTTGGGTACACTACGCTGGCTTTGGGGAATGTATTGTGCTGAAAAATGCTAACTAAAAAAAAACAAAAGGAAGAAAGAAAGAAAAAAATTTGTTTTTCCTCTGAAAATCTACATCTGATATAAATTTTATCTGTGCTGATGTTAATGTACGTGAGACCTATGTTGAGTCACAGAATAACTATAGCATGCATAAGCAGGGGCTGCTGACAGACTTTCTGTGCACATGAATGTTGTAGATCACAATATTAATTAGGCCCTTAACTTTTATTACAAAATGAAGACTGAGGCAGCAGTATCAGATTAAAAATGCACAGTGAATTTCCATTCCTAGCAACACTGATATTCTCTGTTAACAGCTAGTAATCATTTCTGGAAATCAGGTGTATAAATAGTCACTGTTACTTCCAAATTTTAATACATTTTATATTAACTAAAACATCATTATAATGGAATACTATTTAATTTTTTCCAGCATGCACTGTTAAAATTCAAAAGCACAGCATAGAGAGAAAATGCTCTCACACAGCTTTACTACTGTGTAAGATTCTCCTCAGAGGAGTGGAGAGAATACCTCTTCATAAGTGCTAATTTTTAAACAGCTAGGGATATATTTCTGCCTCAAAAATCTTTTCACTGGGAATTCCCTGGCGGTCCAGTGGTTAGGACTCTGTGCTTTCACTGCTGGGCCTGGTTTCAATCCCTGGTCGGGGAACTAAGATCCCACAAGCCACATGGCACAGGCAAAAAAAAAAAAAAGTCTTTTTCCTTCATCCTCAACATGTTTTATTGTTTACCAAAAAAGCCTCCACACATAATTACACCAAAACCTCATCTATAAATAAAATATATCTATACTTACTCTTATATTTGACTTATTATGGTGACTTATATTAACAGAATCAGATCTCCATTATATTCTATGGCATGTCACATGCAAAGAGTGTGTAACAAGTTACTGCAAAGTCAGCTGGACTCTGTCTAAGAGGTGCTGAGTCTAGTATTACCATTTGGGGCACACCTGCAGCAGTTCTGCTAATACAGTTCTCGGCGTAAATGGGCTCCCTGATGTTGCTTCTCTTATTATCAATTGGTGCAAAGATGGTTCCAGAGAAAAGTGGTGAGGAATAATAGGGCCTCCATATAAGGTGCAGGTTGTACAGTTGTGCAGTTGCCGGGAGCAACGTCTTCTGGGAATGTTGTGTGATTAAAAAGATTGAGATTAGATGTACTGACTAGAAATGGTGTCTGAGATGCACTGAACGATAAACAGAGTTCTCTGGGACGAGGCAAGCTGTCTTGGCCACCTGCTTTATCCGGTTACCGTTCACCTCTGGTAAAGGACTTGAGGATAGCATTACAGTTTGTCCAAACAAGCACATTCGAAGGGCTGGCGAGCTGTCGGAAAGGGCTACATTTGATAGACATTTGCTTCATTAAGAGGATATAATCAAAATATGCTTGTATGACACTTTTGCATTTCTTTTTTGTATTTGTTTTCATATGAACAAACAAAAGGTCTGGAAGGATCCTCACACTAAATTCTTAATGGTGGTAGTCTCTTTGGCTTTTGACTATGAAGTTTTTACTTTCTATAACTTCTAATTCTCTGCATTATTTGAAATCTTTATACATAACTAATGTTACTTTTATTATCCAGAAAAAAATCAAATTCTCATTTTGTGGAAAAAGCCCACAAAAATTTCTTAAAGATTTCACATTCAAACCTTAGGTTCTGAATATGCTAGTTTGGTTAATTCTCAAGAAGCATCCAGTCTAGAGGTGAATGGGACCAGCAGAGCCACCCGAGGAAGGTGATGGCAAGTCACACTGCTTCTTGGCTCCCTTTCCACCAACTTTTCTGTGACTGAGAAATAGTGTCAAAGTAATAAAAAAGGCAGCAGTAAAAGAAAAAAAATCATTTCAAGCAGGCAGGCAAGTGGAGAGAGAGTGGGATGTCCTTTCATCTCCCCTGCTGTGGACGGAAAAGGCAATGGGGCGACAGACAGAACAAACTCCAGTGCTCCAGGCCACGCTGCTTCAGGTCCACTTGTGAGTGACAGGGTTCCTTTGGATAGGCTACAAAGCAATCACAAAAGCAAGCCCTTTCTCTAGTTCCCACAGACATTTTATGCTCCTATAAAGCCTCAAAAGACATTTCCTGGGAACCTACTTGAAGTTATGGGAATTTGGTACACAAAAACTAAAACTAGGTGCTACTGAAGTTTACCAAAGACCTTGGTTCAACGCTTGACAAAGAAGACTGGCTGTCATTCAGTGTTTGGCCCAGGAGCAACATTCCTACTACACCTCCAGACACCCTGGGATGAAATCCCCAAATTCGAATTACGAGGCTTTGGTGTCAGTGCATCCTCAGGGTTGCCTTATGTTGGGCCTGCGTTTCAACAGCCACTTTTCCTGCTCTGAATTTACAAACTGGTCTCATCATTGATTTACCTCTCTGATGTTTCTTTGGTTAATCCTATAGAGTATATATTTGCAGCAATGATGTTTTGGGGCTATCGTTCTCTACTTTTCCTGTTTTGCTATTATGCATGTTGCTAAAACAGGAATTAACGCGTACACAGTTGATAAATAGTGATAGGAGTTTAAAGTGGGAGTGATGTTGATTCACACAGGACTTTCCCCGGCATGTGAATGTCTTCCATCACCAAGGAGGCACGGAAGCTGAACACTGAGTACCCTGGTACAGGACGCTGCAGAGGACAGTGTGACACCTCATGTGCGGATTCCCCACGTGCTTCCTCATGCCTCAGTTTCCCCACTGGCTCTGGCTCTGTCCTGGAAGGGATAATGGTGTAGTTCTCCCCAATCTATGTACACTTTGTCCCTGACTCCAAAACTCAATTCCTTAAAACCTCAAGAAATCTTCACTTTTTTTGTTTTTGTTTTTTGAAGAAAGGTGTATATTTTCTGCAGTGCTTATTTATTAGAAATTTTACATTAAAAAAAAACAACAACTGAGCTGGTATATTTTTCAGAATTGTTTTTGTTTGTGTGCACTCTATTCCAACCTCATTTTCCTTCAAGCCCTGTTCCTTTTACTCTGTGGTTTTACAGGTCGTGAGTTTCTTCAGAATTATATATTGTGTTGTCATATTAGAGTGGCAATGCTGATATGAAAATTTAAGAAGTATATACGTTATCCTTTTCATCTACCCCAATACTGATCTTGCTTTTATAGTAAACTTCACTGCTATCTCTGAGTTCTTTTTCCACTGTAAAGTGTGAATTGGTGACTTGAGTAGGCTGAGGAATCTTTTTCTTGCCGGGTGGGCCTTAAATAAAAATATTTGACCCAATTTTACCACTTTTTTCCAGGACTCTGGCGAAAGCCAGAAATAATTTCTGGTTACTTGTACTTAACTGCAGGCAAAAAAAATCAAGAAGAGTTTAAACTGTATTTAAATTCAATTCTTGCACTTAATATATGTAACATAAAGAAAGCATAGAAATGGAAAAATAAAAAAGATTCCAAAAGACTTAACTGTCATATTCATCAAGGATTGTATGCCATTTCCACAAAATAAAAGTGCTATACACATATACTACATTTTCCTCTATGAGAATTTCTTACTCAAAAAAAGTCCTTAAAAATGTACATTATTTTCAATTCTTACCTTTATCCAGATTTCCAGGAGACACAGCATTTAAATCACCAAACTGCAAAACAGTAGTCATTTGTGCAACAGTTACTACCAAGCAGAATAAAATAATATTCTCAGAGACTGCAGTAAAAATACCACACTACGACTTTTTAAAACTGTAAACTAGTGACCATTTTGATCTCTAACTACACAGGTCACCTAATTTTCCAATCAAACCTGTCGAAATTGAACAGTTTAAATTGTGTCACAATTTAGCTGTCTTAGCCTCTTTGCAAAAGGATAACAATTTTCTGTCTTCCATGCTCCATTTTACTTTTTATTATTTGAACTCAGCAGTGAAGCAATAGGGGCCTGGCTGACCTGGATGAAGATGGATGTGGTAGAATAAATTTGGAAAAGCTCTGATGAAGCAGGATGCATCAGCTCCACCCCCATTAACTGTCCGTGAGTCCACCCGGAGTCTACACTATAGAAACATGGTCCAGCCACCTGGTTGAACTCTGTTTTTTTGAGTTTTTATTTGTAGAAATGAAAAACATAATAGGAGCCCCAACACTGAGAGTATTTATGTTTACAACATCTTTGAGACTTCTCTTCTTGTAATTGATCTTTTTATTTACTAAGATAACAGGGTCCCAAATTAAAAAAGAAAGGCATCTGATTGTTATTAATGCAACAAAAAAGGTATTAAAACAATATGGAACAATTAATAACCTTCAGCTTAGACTATATTGGCTACCTTAGTTCAAAAGCTTGATGATATTTTTACAATGAAAAAATATATTTTGAGAGTCTCAGGGTGAACATAAACAAAAAATTGAAGAGCAGAGGTAACAAAGCTAATCGGAAAAAGGTGAAGTAAAACCTCATAGCACCTGCTTTTTAAATGGTAAACATTACTTTTCTTTTAAAGCTGAAGATTCAGAATAAGTCATTATTAGAAATTCGGGTTTCTCAGAAAGCTTAGAAAGGGTGAGACAGAAATTCTACTTACATTTGGAAGTTTGCTTATAAAGAGTTCCATGATAGGAGTATTTTTTTCATCTACAACATATGTCTATAAAGTAATAAAACTGATCTTATTTTGCAAACATACACACATAGTTTCTTTTTTTTACCTAAATATGAATTGTTCTTCATAGTAGCTACCTTGGGAGCTTATACATTTATTCCAAGGTTCAAGATTCTGGAATTCCTCTTTGACAATCAATTTCAAGAGTTAGTTTATGTATCATTCAAGAAAGCCCATCTTGTTGTTTTACATCAAACTGTGACTCCAAACACTCCACATTTTATTCATTGTACTTGGTCCTGAGATGATTTCTGATTACTTACCAAATTTAAATGCATCTCTGCCACAATTCAGGATATTCAAAATAATGTATCATTTTACTCTTTATTATTTCTGAGCAGTTCAGAGGCAGTTTAAAAAGAGGCATTCCACATCACTTTAAGCCATGGCAGTATTACTGAAACAATGTGTAGCCTCCCGAGGTGACTGCCTTGAAGGGGACAAGGGCCACCTGGTTGCACAACTCTTAGCATATTTGTTTGAAAGACTGCCCCATTGTGTTATAGTTACGTCCCATGGGCAGCAAATATAAAATCATAAATACTGAACTGTTGTTTTGAAGTTGTGCCTGTTCACATGGCTCAGAACCTTATGTTAGTCTAAATAAAAACCACAGTTTAAATTGCACAGGATTTCTTGAATTAAAGAATATAATAGATTAACCAAGATGGCGGAGTAGAAGGACGTGTTCTCACTCCCTCTTGCGAGAGCCCAAGAATCAAAACTGGCTGCTGGACAATCATTGACAGGAAGAACCTGGACTTCACCAAGGAGGATACCCCACATCCAAGGACAGAGGAGAAGCCACAGTGAGACGGTAGGAGGGGCGCAATCAGAGTAAAATCAAATCCCATAACTGCTGGGTGGGTGACTCACAGACTGGCGAACATTTATACCACAGAAGTCCACCCACTGGAGTGAAGGTTCTGAACCCCACGTCAGGCTTCCCAACCTGGGGGTCCGGCTACGGGAGAAGGAATTCCTAGAGAATCAGACTTTGGAGCCTAGTGGGAATTGATTGCAGGACTTTGACAGGACTGGGGGAAACAGAGACCCCACTCTTGGAGGGCACACACAAAGTAATGTGTGCATCGGGACCCAGGGGAAGGAGCAGTGACCCTGGGGGAGACTGAACCAGACCTACCTGCTGGTGTTGGGGGGTCTCCTGCAGAGGCGAGTGGTGGCTCTGTTTCACCGGGGGGATAAGGACACTGGCAGCCGAGGTTCTGGGAAGTTCTCCTTGCCGTGAGCCCTCCCAGAGTCTGCCATTAACCCCACCAAAGAGCACGGGTAGGCTCCAGTGTTGGGTTGCCTCAGGCAAAACAACCAACAGGGAGGGAACCCAGCCCCACCCATCAACAGTCAAGTGGATTAAGGTTTTACTGAGCTCTGACCGCCACAGCAACAGGGAGGGAACCCAGCCCCACCCATCAACAGTCAAGTGGATTAAGGTTTTACTGAGCTCTGACCGCCACAGCAACAGTCAGCTCTACCCACCACCAGAGCCTCCCATCAAGCCTCTTAGATAGCCTCAACCACCAGAGGGCAGAGAGCAGAAGCAAGAAAAACTACAATCCTGCAGCCTGCGGACCAAAAACCACAGTTACAGAAAGATAGAGAAAATGAAAAGGCAGAGGGCTATATACCAGATGAAGGAACAAGAAAAAACCCCAGAAAAACAACTAAATGAAGTGGAGATAGGCAACCTTCCAGAGAAAGAATTCAGAATAATGATAGTGAAGATGATCCAGGACCTCGGAATAAGAATGGAGGCAAAGATTGAGAAGATGCAAGAAATGATTAACAAAGACCTAGAAGAATTAAAGAACAAACAAACAGAGATGACCAATACAATAACTGAAATGAAAACTACACTAGAAGGAATCAATAGCAGAATAACTGAGGCAGAAGAACGGATAAGTGACCTGGAAGACAGAATGGTGGAATTCACTGCTGCGGAACAGACTAAAGAAAAAAGAATGAAAAGAAATGAAGACAGCCTAAGAGACCTCTGGGACAACATTAAACGCAACAACATTCGCATTATAGGGGTCCCAGAAGGAGAAGAGAGAGAGAAAGGACCAGAGAAAATATTTGAAGAGATTATAGTCGAAAACTTCCCTAACATGGGAAAGGAGATAGCCACCCAAGCCCAGGAAGCGCAGAGAGTCCCATACAGAATAAACCCAAGGAGAAACACGCCGAGACACATAGTAATCAAAGTGGCAAAAATTAAAGACAAAGAAAAATTATTGAAAGCAGCAAGGGAAAAACGACAAATAACATACAAGGGAACTCCCATAAGGTTAACAGCTGATTTCTCAGCAGAAACTCTGCAAGCCAGAAGGGAGTGGCATGATATACTTAAAGTGATGAAAGGGAAGAACCTACAACCAAGATTACTCTATCCGGCAAGGATCTCATTTAGATTTGATGGAGAAATCAAAAGCTTTACAGACAAGCAAAAGCTAAGAGAATTCAGCACCACCAAACCAGCTCTACAACAAATGCTAAAGGAACTTCTCTAAGTGGGAAACACAAGAGAAGAAAAGGACCTACAAAAACAAACCCAAAACAATTAAGAAAATGGTCATAGGAACATACATATCGATAATTACCTTAAACGTGAATGGATTAAACGCCCCAACCAAAAGACATAGACTGGCTGAATGGATACAAAAACAGGACCCATATATATGCTGTCTACAAGAGACCCACTTTAGACCTAGGGACACATACAGACTGAAAGTTAGGGGATGGAAAAAGATATTCCATGCAAATGGAAATCAAAAGAAAGCTGGAGTAGCTATACTCATATCAGATAAAATAGACTTTAAAATAAAGAATGTTACAAGAGGCAAGGAAGGACACTACATAATGATCCAGGGATCAATCCAAGAAGAAGATATAACAATTATAAATATATATGCACCCAACATAGGAGCACCTCAATACATAAGGCAACTGCTAACAGCTATAAAAGAGGAAATCGACAGTAACACAATAATAGTGGGGGACTTTAACACTTCACTTACACCAATGGACAGATCATCCAAAATGAAAATAAATAAGGAAACAGAAGCTTTAAATGACACAATAGACCAGATAGATTTAATTGATATATATAGGACATTCCATCCAAAAACAGCAGATTACACATTCTTCTCAAGTGCGCACGGAACATTCTCCAGGATAGATCACATCTTGGGTCACAAATCAAGCCTCAGTAAATTTAAGAAAATTGAAATCATACCAAGCATCTTTTCTGACCACAACGCTATGAGATTAGAAATGAATTACAGGGAAAAAAACGTAAAAAAGACAAACACATGGAGGCTAAACAATACGTTACTAAATAACCAAAAGATCACTGAAGAAATCAAAGAGGAAATAAAAAAATACCTAGAGACAAATGACAATGAAAACACGACGACCCAAAACCTATGGGATGCAGCAAAAGCGGTTCTAAGAGGGAAGTTTATAGCTATACAAGCCTACCTAAAGAAACAAGAAAAATCTCAAGTAAACAATCTAACCTTACACCTAAAGAAACTAGAGAAAGAAGAACAAACAAAACCCAAAGTTAGCAGAAGGAAAGAAATCATAAAGATCAGAGCAGAAATAAATGAGATAGAAACAAAGAAAACAATAGCAAAGATCAATAAAACTAAAAGTTGGTTCTTTGAGAAGATAAACAAAATTGATAAGCCATTAGCCAGACTCATCAAGAAAAAGAGGGAGAGGACTCAAATCAATAAAATCAGAAATGAAAAAGGAGAAGTTACAACAGACACTGCAGAAATACAAAACATCCTAAGAGACTACTATAAGCAACTTTATGCCAATAAAATGGACAACCTGGAAGAAATGGACAAATTCTTAGAAAGGTATAACCTTCCAAGACTGAATCAGGAAGAAACAGAAAATATGAACAGACCAATCACAAGTAATGAAATTGAAACTGTGATTAAAAATCTTCCAACAAACAAAAGTCCAGGACCAGATGGCTTCACAGGTGAATTCTATCAAACATTTAGAGAAGAGCTAACACCCATCCTTCTAAAACTCTTCCAAAAAATTGCAGAGGAAGGAACACTCCCAAACTCATTCTATGAGGCCACCATCACCCTGATACCAAAACCAGACAAAGACACTACAAAAAAAGAAAATTACAGACCAATATCACTGATGAATATAGATGCAAAAATCCTCAACAAAATACTAGCAAACAGAATCCAACAACACATTAAAAGGATCATACACCACGATCAAGTGGGATTTATCCCAGGGATGCAAGGATTCTTCAATATACGCAAATCAATCAATGTGATACACCATATTAACAAATTGAAGAATAAAAACCATATGATCATCTCAATAGATGCAGAAAAAGCTTTTGACAAAATTCAACACCCATTTCTGATAAAAACTCTCCAGAAAGTGGGCATAGAGGGAACCTACCTCAACATAATAAAGGCCATATATGACAAACCCACAGCAAACATCATTCTCAATGGTGAAAAACTGAAAGCATTTCCTCTAAGATCAGGAACGAGACAAGGATGTCCACTCTCACCACTATTATTCAACATAGTTCTGGAAGTCCCAGCCACGGCAATCAGAGAAGAAAAAGAAATAAAAGGAATACAAATTGGAAAAGAGGAAGTAAAACTGTCACTGTTTGCAGATGACATGATACTATACATAGAGAATCCTAAAACTGCCACCAGAAAACTGCTAGAGCTAATTAATGAATATGGTAAAGTTGCAGGATACAAAATTAATGCACAGAAATCTCTTGCATTCCTATACACTAATGATGAAAAATCTGAAAGAGAAATTATGGAAACACTCCCATTTACCATTGCAACAAAAAGAATAAAATACCTAGGAATAAACCTACCTAAGGACACAAAAGACCTGTATGCAGAAAACTATAAGACACTGATGAAAGAAATTAAAGATGATACCAACAGATGGAGAGATATACCATGTTCTTGGATTGGAAGAATCAACATTGTGAAAATGAGTATACTACCCAAAGCAATCTACAGATTCAATGCAATCCCTATCAAATTACCAATGGCATTTTTTACGGAGCTAGAACAAATCATCTTAAAATTTGTATGGAGACACAAAAGACCCCGAATAGCCAAAGCAGTCTTGAGGCAAAAAAATGGAGCTGGAGGAATCAGACTCCCTGACTTCAGACTATACTACAAAGCTACAGTAATCAAGACAATATGGTACTGGCACAAAAACAGAAACATAGATCAATGGAACAAGATAGAAAGCCCAGAGATTAACCCACGCACCTATGGTCAACTAATCTATGACAAAGGAGGCAAAGATATACAATGGAGAAAAGACAGTCTCTTCAATAAGTGGTGCTGGGAAAACTGGACAGCTACATGTAAAAGAATGAAATTAGAATACTCCCTAACACCATACACAAAAATAAACTCAAAATGGATTAGAGACCTAAATATAAGACTGGACACTATAAATCTCTTAGAGGAAAACATAGGAAGAACACTCTTTGACATAAATCACAGCAAGATCTTTTTTGATCCACCTCCTAGAGTAATGGAAATTAAAAACAAAAATAAACAAGTGGGACCTAATGAAACTTCAAAGCTTTTGCACAGCAAAGGAAACCATAAACAAGACGAAAAGACAACCCTCAGAATGGGAGAAAATATTTGCAAATGAATCAACGGACAAAGGATTAATCTCCAAAATATATAAACAGCTCATTCAGCTCAATATCAAAGAAACAAACACCCCAATCCAAAAATGGGCAGAAGACCTAAATAGACATTTCTCCAAAGAAGACATACAGACGGCCACGAAGCACATGAAAAGCTGCTCAACATCACTAATTATTAGAGAAATGCAAATCAAAACTACAATGAGGTATCACCTCACTCCTGTTAGAATGAGGATCATCAGAAAATCTACAAACAACAAATGCTGGAGAGGGTGTGGAGAAAAGGGAACCCTCTTGCACTGTTGGTGGGAATGTAAATTGATACAGCCACTCTGGAGAACAATATGGAGGTTCCTTAAAAAACTAAAAATAGAATTACCATATGACCCAGCAATCCCACTACTGGGCATATACCCAGAGAAAACCGTAATTCAAAAAGACACATGCACCCGAATGTTCATTGCAGCACTATTTACAATAGCCAGGTCATGGAAGCAACCTAAATGCCCATCAACAGACGAATGGTTAAAGAAGATGTGGTACATATATACAATGGAATATTACTCAGCCATAAAAAGGAACGAAATTGAGTCATTTGTTGAGACGTGGATGGATCTAGAGACTGTCATACAGAGTGAAGTAAGTCAGAAAGAGAAAAACAAATATCATATATTAATGCATGTATGTGGAACCTAGAAAAATGGTACAGATGAGCCAGTTTGCAGGGCAGAAGTTGAGACACAGATGTAGAGAATGGACATATGGACACCATGGGGGGAAAACTGCGGTGAGGTGGGGATGGTGGTGTGCTGAATTGGGCGATTGGGATTGACATGTATACACTGATGTGTACAAAATTGATGCCTAATAAGAACCTGCAGTATAAAAAAACAAACAAAACAACTAATACTAAACTTTCATTGGGTTATTTGTATGGAAATATGTTAATATAAATGTTTCAGACATTACATGAAATTCCTAAAAATCTTATATTTGTATGGAAGTATGTATGGAAATATGTTAATATAAATGTTTCAGACATTACATGAAATTTCTAAAAATCTTGTATTTGTATTTGTATGGAAATATGTATGGAAATATGTTAATATAAATGTTTCAGACATTACATGAAATTCCTAAAAATCTTATATTTGTATGGAAATATGTATGGAAATACGTTAATATAAATGTTTCAGACATTACATGAAATTTCTAAAAATCTTATATTTGTATTTGTATGGAAATATGTATGGAAATATGTTAATATAAATGTTTCAGACATTACATGAAATTCCTAAAAATCTTATATGTTCTGGTATAATGTTATAAATAATAATCCTAGTTATTACTTTAAAATGTATATCTCAGAAATAACTAATTTTCTTGTCAACTGCATTATTATGAACTTTCATCAAATCTTTTACCGTGGTCATTTTTAAGTCTTTTGTCATTTACAGACAGTTCTGGGTGTACTCTGATGATTTTGCAAATATGTTCCTATAAAAGGGTTTCATCTTCAAGAAATTCATGGAAAAGACTCTGACAAGTACAGGTTTCTGGTAACTGACTGTACTGCTGAACTGAATGAATAAGCATTTTCAGAACTCTGATGAAAAACTGATGAACTCATAAAAGTGCTAACAAAAGATCAAGATGGAAAAAAACAATTAATTACATGGGACTGAGTGAACTGATGAGGATGAGTATAATTTTTGTGACTTTCTGTCTGAATTAAAAAAAAAAAAAAAATCCCACAAGGACTCAGAGGCAAAGAATATACAAATCAATTTTCACTGCAAAGTAAAGGAGCTGTTACAGTGGAAAAAAAAAAAAAAAAAGAATATAATAAAAGCACCAAAAAACACAACAGGATTCTTTACCTATTTTTGGTATTATTTAAATATTTTAGAACTATAAACAGAGAATGCCCAAAGCTGAAGGATCGTTTATATGTTATTTCTAGTAGACACACAGAGTAAGATTTCTATTTCTTTTAAATGAGTACTTAACAACACTTCAAGACCCAATACTGGAAATGAGTTGGCAGTGATGAGCCTAAACGTACTTCCATATCTATAAAAAGTGAATACACCATTTGTTTTTGATAAATCTTGAAAAGTTGTTTGAGACTAAATTATTACTGCCATCAGTGATCAATAATATCATGCAAAGTGGCTAAAACCAAACTTTGAACACATATGGAAATTTTTCTTCGAAAGAAACACTGCTTTTAGTTGCTACTTAACTGAAAATACAACAACGTAATAGAAAGATTTTCCTTTGAAAATTTCTGCTTAATCTGAATGAATACATCTGATTACTCAGGATGATGAAAATAAAAACCAAAAACAATCGAAATCTCTGTAATCATTATTAGCGTTAGTAAATAAACATTTGCATACTCAATGCTGAGGGCTTGTGACCATGCACTGTGAGGGACACTGTGGAAAAAAAGAAAAAAAAAAAAATCTCCAAGATACTGCCAATGCCTGTAGTTGTCTCTGGAATTAATGACAAAGTTCCATATGTACAACATACAGTAGATTTAAAATAAAAATCTTGTGAATAAGAGGTTTTGATATCCCTGTATAGTGGAAGGTGAAGTCTTTTATATGCATTTTATGTGTGAGGAAAGAATATACATTTGAGGACTTCCCTGGTGGCGCAGTGGTTAAGAATCCGCCTGCCAATGCAGGGGACACGGGTTCGAGCCCTGGTCCGGAAAGATCCCACATGCCGCGGAGCAACTAAGCCCGTGCGCCACAACTACTGAGCCTGCACTCTAGAGTCCGCGAGCCACAACTTCTGAGCCCGTGAGCCACAACTACTGAAGCCCACGTGCCTAGAGCCTGTGCTATGCAACAAGAGAGGCCACCGCAATGAGAAGCCCGCGCACCGCAACAAGAAGCCCGCGCACCGCAACGAAGAGTCGCTGCTGCTCACTGCAACTAGAGAAATCCCGTGGGCAGCAACGAAGACCCAACGCAGCCAAGAAAAAAAAAAGAAGAATATACATGTGATTAAGGAAAAAAAACACCTTAATCCTATAGATAGAGTAGGTAAGATTAGGACAATCAGTTCATTCATTCAGTATTCAAAAAATATTTACTGAGAGCTTATTATGTGCTAGGCACTCTGCCAGCCAGTTCCAGTCAGATTAATTTGGAAATATTCCCTGTTTCTGAAGGTGAGTATCAGAAGTTGTTAAAAAGGACAGGTAGTTTAGCCAAAAACCAAGGCAGCCTAGGAAACCTTCAAGAAGGTTTTAAAACCACAGGGTTATTAGAAAGGGAAGTCAATTGCAGGGGTTTGGAGGGAGCAGCAAGTCAAAGTAGCAGGAAGGGAGGAAGGAAGGGAAGGGAGGCAGGGAAGACTGAGAGTGGGCATAAGGAAGGCAGCATCACAGACAGAAGAGAGACGACAGGGACGTAAATGAGGCCAGCACAAACCGGCAACAGAAGAGGAGGAGGAGAGACATGATTTGGATAAAAAAATGGAGGTTGGCAAGAAAGTCCAGAGATTACTGAAAAGTTATAGCTTCAGAAACTGAAAAACTGTTACTGCTTTCTAATTTCCCCTGCTGCACAGGGGACTGGAGGGAACTACTATTCACTGAGGTGACGTCTTACAGCTTATAAAGTACTTTCATGGTTCAGCATATAGTTGGCTTCCTCTCAAATATGATGACCTCAAGTATCACTTTCTCAATATCACTTCTTCAGAGAGGCTTTTCCTCACAGCCCTACTTAAGCATCTCCTTCCCTGTCACTGTTCATCAGCGCCTCACAAAAAACTTATGAACCTGGCAAGGTAAGGAGCTTAGATTTAATCTTGCAGCTATTGAAAACATGTTAACATGTTAATATTGTCTAACATTGTAAGGAAATATGGTGGTGTTAGATTTGAGACCAGATATTCTGACCATCAGTTTAGGAAGGGAGGGAGTAAGGGAGTGGGAGGGAGGGAGAGAGAGAGAAAGAGAAAGAGAGAGAGAGAGAGAGATAGAAAGAGAGAAAGTATGTATGTTTCCTACATGGAAGAAAGAATATAAATTAAGGGATTTAAAGTGTGCTCTGGGGTAGAAAGCATATGGCCTTTGATGTATGTAGGAGTTAAAATTCTGTCAGCCAGATAGATAAATAGGGAACGTTCTGAAGTAGAAACAGAATGGAACATAGAGAAAGCATATCTGTTGTTTTTAGGAAGAAAGACCTCCTAGCCTAAAAACCATTTCTCCAGGCCCTGACAACCGGTCATAATAATGAGCATGCTCCTGGACAGCAGCAGACTAAAAAATGTGTGGTCAAGGCAGGCAGCGGGAGTCTGTTAGACCATAAATTCATGATGAGTAGTAATGGCCAGGAAGTATACATGGGAGACTGGTCAGCACAGCCTATGTGACTACTGGCAGCATCCTTGAGAGCAACCCTGAGTATGACCCTGACTTGTGGCCAAGCAGCTGAGAAGTAGTTCATCATAGGACTGTGAGGCCTAAGCACAGGCACCATGAGAGAAACCAGGCTCAGCATGGCAGGATGCAGCCCACAGGTGTACTGCAGAGACCACTGCAGGTTAGATCCAGCAGCAGTGAACTTTCCACAATAAGGGAGGCAAGCCTTGTACTGTAATAGCTGGAAAGTGAAACAATGCAGAGGAAGCCAGGGGACTCAGACAGCAAACTGGTGAGGATCCACGGGGGCCCACGAAACAGAGACTGGGGATAGAAGGAAGGAGTTCAAGGACTGGGATGAAGACCTCACCCGTGGGGATGCTCTCCCTGCTGGAAGAGTTTACCCCATCCTGGGGAGGAGGGATTAGTGAGTAATCATAACCGCATCATCGGGGCAGCCAGGTAAGCATCCTCCACAGAAACCACATCTTACCACAAAATCTCTCTGCTGGTATGCCCAGATTTATAGATTTACAGGCAGACAGATACAATCTCTCTCTCTCTCTCATACACACACACACACAAACAATGTATAACTGATTTACATGCTGGCACCAAAATATGAAAGTGTATGGTCTAGAACAGGGGTTAGTAAGGGGTCAGGTAGTAAATATTTTAGGCATTATGGTCCTGTTGCAATTACTCAGCTCTGCTACTATAGTGCAAAAATAGCCATAGATGATAGTTATATGAGTGGGCATGAATGTGTTCTAATAAAACTTTATAAAAAATCGATGATGAGCTGGCCTTTGGCTAAAAGAACTTGTAAACCCTAGAAGATTTGGTCCAGTTCACAGACAGTGAAGGGAATGGAAGATTTTGTCTTTAAGGAAGGTGTGAAGACTTCGGCCACAGGGAGGATATAGAACCAGAGGCTTTAAGAACTAGCTTCATCAAATAATGAAGGTCACAAGGAAAGAAACATGGGTCAAGTTTTAAAGATGGAAATCAGTTGGAAGACTAATCTTCCTCTCTTTTTTATGGAGGCTTGTATGTACAGACAGAGATAGATAAAGGTTGGTGTTTGTGTCAATTAGTGGGTGAAGAGGGATGAAGTCTAGGATACGAGGAAAGATTGCATGGAAAAGAGACTGGGAAAAAGATTACATGTATTAGTAATTTAGATGGGGCAACCCTCCCTAGCGGGAAGTTTTTTTTCCAATTTGGATGAAGGTGTGAAGAGATAGTCCAATAGCATAAGTTCTCCATTGGTAAAAGCAAATAAGGAGCAGTTCTAGATGAGGATGGTTTTTGGTGTGGAGTCATCCATGGAGACATGTCAGTGAGATGTATGTAGAGGAGGGGAGGAAGTAAGAAAAAAAGAATATACTGGAGGAAGAGTTCATAATCCACAAGTAATAACTGACTTCATTCAGAGCAATTTAGCTTTTATACTGTAATAGTTTCCTATTGCTGCTGAAACAAATTACCGCAAATGTGGTGGCTATAAATAATACAAACTTATTATTTTTTAATTCTGGAAGTCAGAATTCCAAAATGGGTCTCGCTGAGCTAAAATTAAGGTGTTGGCGGGGTTGTATTCCTTTCTGAAGATTTTAAGGGAGAATTTCTTCTTTCCTTTTCCAGCTTTTACAGGCTGCCCACAGTCCTGGGTGTGACCCCCTTCTATCTTCAGAGCTAGCAATGTCCGGTCAAGTCTTTCTTCCACTACATCACTCTGACACTGACTCTTCTGCTTCTCTCTTCCACTTTTAAAGACCCTGTGATCACAGTGGGCCAATCCCGATAATCAAGGTTAATCTCCTTATTTTAAGGTCAATTAATTAGTAACCTTAAGTCCATCTGTAAACTAACATATCCACAGGTTCCCAGGGTTAGGATGTAGACATCTTTGGGGGTCATTATACCGCCTACTACACACATCTAAGCTACCTCAAAAAAACTGTCGCATTTGCCTGAATAAAATCATTTGACAGTAAATTTTTTTCTACTATTGGAGGAAATACATCCTCCAGATCAAGCCATTTGTAACACAGTAATTTCCCCCTCAATTTTGTCTGTTTTGTGCTCTTCATTAGGGGTGAGGTGGGATAGTATTGTATATAGGCACAAATTCATTTTTTATAATATATTTCTCATTAAGGGCATTTGTTCTTTATTTTCATTTACAGACTTCGAATTTTATGTATAAAACTTCCTATCTCTGAAAGTTTTTCATAGCATGCATTTCAAGGTTTAGACTTATTGGAAGCACACATACATCCACAAAGTTTACCAAGATCACAGAGCTGAAAGTTGTTAGTGATGACACATAAGGAAATCATTCCTGACAAAGAAGTGGAAGTCAAAACTGAGGGAATCAAAAGCTACTGAGTAGTGGGGCCAGAACAGCCCTAAGCACCACATCCAAACAGAGGCCTAAGGAGAGACTCTGATGATAAAGTTACACACTAAGGACCAGTTACATACATATTGGTCCTTTGGACAGTTTCATGAGAGCAACCTGTGCCACCAAACTGCACAACAAGCAGCTCCAACAACCTCGGAAAGCCCTCTTGTGTTAACACTACTCCGTGCTTCCGTGAGCATCCATGCTGTATAGACGCTGCAGCCAGATGCCAAGGTGCTAGCGGGGGATTAGCTGACATTAGATGTCTCTTTGGGACTTTTACCTTTTAACTTGCATAAATTTTACATATATATATAATTTTATATATAATACTTTCTTCCCGCTTCACAAGTACATATAAGACCTTTCAATCAATCCTACTGATAAGATTTTATCCAAGTCTAGCTATGTCTAGTTAGACTCAATTATGTTTACGCTTCCTCCCTAATGTTGCCATTTTCTTTTCTAATTGACTCCTTTCCCCATTCTATTATGTTGGCGGTGTTTTATAAAGCATTGAATTAGTTTGCCTCTGATTACCACTTTGGCTACATCCCAAATAATGTGGTTGGATGCTTTGTAATTCCTTGAATCATTTGACTCACCATTCAAAAACTGTCTACAGGCTATTTTCCCCTTGTAATATAGTATTATTAAAGCCTTCACGTGCCTTTATGTTATCTGTTTTATTAATTTCAACTTCTAAGCTTATCCTTGTATTGTCAAGAAATGATGGTCTAATTCAACTCATTACTTGGATTGTCAGTGTAAAATCAATATTAAAAAATCTAATTCAGAGTAGAAGGCAATCAAATATAGTCCCTCTTGACTAATACACATAACTTCAGATATTTATATACTTATGGAAAGGAAAGGGAAAGGAAATGGAACTAACAAAAATCTGGTACCTTGTATGTGCCTGTCTGCTTGCCTGCCTATCCACCCCATCTATCTACCTATACCTAATAACCTATACCTATCTTCCTTCCTACTTTAGTCCTCACAACATCCCTGTGAAGGAATGGTTCTTATGTTTATTTTGTTGATGAGAAAACTCAAGTTTTCTTGAGATATACATATATATAACTTGCCCAGGTTGCAAAGGTATTAAATGGGAAATATGAAATTTAAATTTGGGTGTCGAACAACTTGGGATGTAGGGCCAGCCTGACCTGGGTTTGAATCCCATCTCTGCCACTATCAGTCCTGTGACCACAGACATAATACTCTTTGATCCTCAGGTTTCCACATATATGAAAGAGACAGGGTTTAATGTCTTCAAGACTCAATTTTCAAATACTAAAGTCCTAGAATTCCATTTAACCCTAAAACCATAAGATGGTGATTTCAAAATGAAATGTCTCTAGCTGAGTGGGGCTACAAGGAGTACTGCTTCAGAATGGAAGTGTTCCTTAGGCTTTGACCTAAGGTTGTTGACACTATAAACTCAGTCTAGGGCTGAAGTTGAAGTCACTTGATGTACTGACCAAGCCATTTATGACTCAAGCAAATACCATGAGAAGGGCTATCTTAAACAAGGATGGTGTTGTGTGTGTGTATGTTTTGTACCTTTAGCGTAATGAGGATGACCACACAACCAGAAATAGCTGACGAGCTCAGATGAATGTCAACATGTAAACCTTGACCTAACCAACTGCTTCTCGCTCTGTTCTTCTAAGAAGTCAATAAAGGAGTAAGAGCCTTTAAAGCAGTTCCTATAAAAGCAGGAAGATTGTTCCCATGCAGATTTGGAAGTTCTTGACCCAATTCCAATCTTTCAACATTCTGTACTTAGCTTGAACTTTACAAACCTTAGATAGCTGCACAATCTCCTATGATTTCAGTTCTATTAACCGAAGTTAGTAGAATCGATCACAAAAGGATTAGGTAGTGGCAACTATTTTGAATGTTTTTGATGGGGGAGAGAAATGTCTTGAAATTTCAATCATAAGGGATTTCAGAACATTATTAATTTCTTTAATGTCTGCCAAATGAGAACCAAATTAATCAAAGCATTGCATTTAGCACTGGTACAGGATTTCACAACTGAGGAAAAATAATTGCTGACTTTAAAGTGATTTCCGATTTTATAAAATTCGCAAGGCAAGTTAATGTTCCAGTTGGTAAAATCTTGTGTTCCTTGGTTTGTTTGTTTGTTTGTTTTTCTGGAAGAGGACTTTTCTATGTATTTCCAAATAGTTTTACTGAAGCCTGCTAAGATGGCTAAGATTTCTGCCAGTTTGCTTCACACCAAGGCAAATTCTGCCCTATATTCGCTGTTGGTTCTACCCCTTCAGGCTAGCCAGCTATCCTGGCAACTTGTGCTGTTGGCTACTCTGTACCCGGGTAGCATATTTTCATCATGATTCTGACTGTTCAGGCTTTTTTGTTGCCCTCTGCACCCTGGGAACACAGTAATTTATCTACCTTTATATTGTTTCAAAATTTCTAAGAAGTGATATAAATGACTATGTATAAAATAGATAAGCAACAAGGATATATTTAGAGCCCAGGGAAATATAGCCATTATTTTGTGATAACTTTAAATGGAGTATCATCTGTTAAAGTACTGAATCGCTATGCTGTACACCTGAAACTAATATAACATTGTAAATCAATTATACTTCAAGAAAAAAACCTCTAAGAAGCACTCATGAGTGAGCACACAGGTAGTGAAGAAGTAGGAATACAGGCCTTAGTTGCTTTTGAGGAGAAAAGTAATTTCAAAACCAGTAACATTTAATGCTACCATTAGGCAAAACCAAGAGGGGCCTCTGTCCTGAGCCCCACACCACGGAGAGCCCTGCTCTGGCTTTCCTGTGGCCATGGCCCTCCCCACAGACAAGGAGTCCACTGGGCCATGTGGATGTGCCCTCCTGGAGCCTGTGTTTCACTCCTACCCTACTTCTGTTACCTGAGATCCCAGAATTCCCTGCCTAAAGCCCCAAGTCCCCTTTCAGGCCTGTGCAGGTCTCTCCCTAAGTCCACCCTTCAGAAGAAAGAAGGGAGAGCCAGTGCGGAGATGCAGCTATTTGCAAAGGGCAGACAAAACCTGAACACTGGACCGAGGTGCCCACAAGCATGAGCACAGGCTCTTCACAATACAGGATAGGGAATGATACACAAGAGAAGTGGTCTAGGGGCCAAGGGTGGGCCATGGGTCAACTATGTCTATGTCACCATTTTCTGGCATAGAACTAGGAGGAGCCTAAGAATTTTAAATTTAAACCCAGCCTTCCAAGTTATTACCAAGATATATTTACCAACCTAGGTGGATAGAACAGATTTTATTTCTAGTTTGATTCATAACTTTTAAAATATTTAGACGTACGGTACCATAGGTCCTGCAAATGCTAGGGTTGGGCCTGGCAGCATATCCTTTATGTAAATAAAACTATGGGCTGAAAAGAAAGAACCTTGGTGCTCTTAACTAAAGACAAGCTCCCACTGAGGCCACCTTCACTGTCTATCAGGAAAGCATGATATTAATTTATAATGTCAGAGGAGTACCTATTTTGATTATACCACTTCCCTTTTTTGGGAAATTATTAACTGGAGAGACAAGGGTGGTGGAAGTGTGGAAACATGTTCTCTTTGTACCAAGGAGACCTTTACCACTAGCATGAATCAGACTTGAAGTGCTTGTAGGATCATCACAACTGGCCCATATACTTGCTGAAAATCTCCCGTACTTATGAAAGTATATTTTAGTATAGTGATGGTGAAAAGCAGAAAACAATTCTTGTGAATTGAGGAAATTACCCATCCCAAACAAGGACTATTTCTTTACCAGGAGGACCAGCAACCATCAACTTTACCTGTGTCTGAGCAAAAATATCAGAAAGACAATGGAAGGCCAGAGCCACTTGGGCTGGGCACAGGATGATAGAGCATGGCAAGGAGGCCAGCAGGGGGAGCTGTCATGCTTAATCTAGGCCAGGGAACCTTTCACACCTAGCTGACTCTGAGGCTGGGCTACCAGGCTAACCTCTTGCTAAGCAAAGAGCCCAGTGGTGGACTTTGCTGAAGAGGACAGTGTGCCGAGTTTCCCTTCCTAACGTCTACAGTGATCATTTTAGTTCTTGAAAAATGTCAAGAAATCTTGGATTTCTATTTTCTTCTCTTTTCCCACTTCCAAACACTTTAGGAAAACTAATCTCTCGTTGTAAGCACTTATGAAAACCCAACTTCATACGGAGGTTCTCTGAAATACTGAATGAGTATTCTGGGGAGAGGGAGCTCTTCTTGGTCTAGGAGCATTATTTTCCTGCTGATATAGAAATCCAGTATGTCCATCATGAAATGAAATGAGAAGTTCTGTTAGTTGGTTGTCTGTCTTTCCATCATTCTTTTGTACTTCCTTCCTTGAATGAGTATTTTTGGGGCACCTATTGTGGGATTGTGTTTAGACCAGAGCTGTAAGCAAAACTCCATTCCCTGAAGAGGATGTGAGGAGAGGTTAGAGCCCAGAGCAAGCAGGGAAGGAAACCAAGTGGAGGAAGCTAATGAGCAGAGATCCCCGAGGGATAGGGTTGCAGCCCTGGGCTGCTGAGTCAATAGGTGCTTTGCTCACATGCAAGGAGAGTAAGGAACAGAATGACAAACCAGGAAAGAGGAGAAAAAAAACATAGGAGAGCATCTACAGAGATAATTCTTAGGAACTTGGAGGATGAAGGTGTAGGAGAAAGGCTTTCCAGGGGGTCACTTTTATCATTTATTTTCAAGTTGTCAGAATTGTGCTAATGTAGAGGAGCAGATTTACAGCTAAAAGCAAACTGCAAATTCTAAAAACATAACTTTGATTTAGGTCTGGTCTGTGGGTGGGTACAGAGGCGCTGAAGGGTGTAATTTGTTGTTGTTGTTGTCTTCTGGCAGATTTAGCTTTCCAACTGCAATTTGCTTAGACTAATATTCCATTTAGTTTGCATATTCTGAACGTCTACCAACAAAAAGTGGAAAGGGGAAGGGTGGTAGGACTATCAAGATGCATCCTGCAATGCAGAGGAAAGAAGCCTTGGAACAAAATAATGAAAGCTTTCATACCAGGCATCTGGTTTGTGCACGATTGCGAGTGTGCAGGCATTTGGGGGAGTTATAAAGTACAGACAGAAATAAATTAGTCCCTATTCCAAAACTGTCTATAAACAATTTATATGGTGAAAAATTAAAATGTGGATTGAACCCATTGGGCTATTTGGAGTGAGACAGCCCCACTTCCTACAGTTAGCGCTACCACTAGTTCTGATATTGGGCAACTTTCAACCTCTGTTTTCCTTATGGGTGAAATGGGGACACTAACATATCCCTTGTAAGGTTTTGGTGAATATTAAATAAAAATGTAAGACATTTAGCACAGTAGTTGTCACAAGACCAGTCTTCAATTAGAAAAATATTAATAAACAGTAAGCTTTATTATAAATGATAACTAATATAACTTCTGACAAGTATTCATTACACTTTTTAAGTTACTACTGTTTCAAGATTTTTTTTTCCTGCAAATGATTTCAACTGTGATATGATTCATCCCTTTTAAATATTCTATAACAAGTCTATTATTCAACAGATACATTTTCAGTGTATTCCCTAGTTGCACTAGAATAATGTTCACTGAAATCTATTTTTCATTAATTCGATTTTATCTTAAGCATCCATGCATATTTACAATGGTTGTACTTCCATCAAATGGAAGTTTTTCACTCAACTTTTATCCTAAAAGCTTGCCTGTGAATTATTATTGCTCTTCTCCAGTTTTTAAATTTTAAAGAGTTTTTTCCCCTTTCACTTTGAGTATATCAATTTTAGTGAAGCCAAGACATTTTTCTTTTAATGGTAATCCTTAAGAGTTCCTCAATTTTTTTCCCTAAAAATATCACTAAAATATTATATTTTTAATATTGATATTCACAGCTGAGCAATTAAAGCAGCTTTTGGTTCCTATTTTTATTTCAAAAAGTTGATTACATAGATATAATATTAAGTATAATTAAATTATGATAAAGACAATTTAAATATATTTAATACATTAAATATAAAAATGTTTGTCACAGAAAATCATTTTATGTAGCAATAAAAATTTGTAGATTCAGTGAATATATTAAGACTACGTATATTTTAAAGAAATAAAGCATGTATGCCATTAACTTCTAAATATCCTTCAAATAGTCATAAAATCCAAATAAAAGGATATTTTTCTGCTCAATTTTCCTTGTCAGAGCTGTACAGAAAACCTTATGATTTTTAAAAAAATTTAACAGGTGTGCAAACAGATGCAACTTGTTTATTTTACTTTATTCCTACTCTTAAAATTTCACCACTGCCAGAAACTCTATGGGCATATTTATAATATTTAAATAAAAATTCAAAAAATTGCATAAATCTTAGCAGTAAATAAATTGTTTCCTTTTTATCATCTAGGCAAAAAATAAAAATAATAATGAAACTTTGGAAATGCAAATGCTTTAAATAACCTACTGCTCAGTATTAATGTAGTAGCAGGCTGACGTTTAGAAGAAAACTCATGGTGGTGATGTTGTTTCATTTGGGGGTTCCATTACATGGTAGACTTCATTTCAACAACTGAAATGTCAGGGCTACAGGGAATGTAAAAATAAAACTTGTATGTGTGCATACTGTGTTTATATGTAAAACATGATGTATTGGTCTCTCTTGCCTGCTCAAATAATGTAAATAACGTTAATTTTAAAACTCATTTATTGAATTCACATTAGTGAAAAGATATATTAATTATCCTTAAATTACTTTGAAAGGGAAACCTTTCCCTTTGCTTCTGGATCTATTTAGCTGCCTGACACCTCTCCCAAATACAGCACCTATAAAGGTAAAACAAATGTCCAATAAAGTTTGTGACTATTTTTCAGCTTTCCCTTTACTGATTTCTGAACTATTCTTATTCCAATCTCACCCCATCCTGCAGCAGGTAATAAGCATGGTAGATTAACAGCAAGGGCTTTGGTGCCAGGCTGCTTGGTTTCAGAACCTGATTTTACAACCTAGTAGCTGTGTGACTCTGTGTGACTGTGACTTGATGGCTCTGTGTCTCATTTCATCATCTGTAAAATAGATTAAAAATAATATTCACCCACAAGTGAATATTATTCTTTAAGTATTCCTATATCCCTTTAATTTTCCTTTACAGCACTTATCAGAATTTATAGCTATGTAGTTATATGAACATTTAACAAATATGTATCTCCTACTAAAATGTAAGTTCCTTGAATGCAGCACCAAAATCCATTTTGTTCATCACTATATCCTAAACGTTATAATGTTTGGTCTAGAGTAGATGCATAAGAAGTATTTGTTAAATAAATGAATAAATTAATTTTAGAGATAAGTCTGAGAACCAACAAAAGTGAACACGATTTGCCCAAGATTATACTACCATAAATGACAGAACTGTAAGTAGAGTTTAGTTCTTCTAACTTAAAGTTCTCCATTATTTCCAGGCGTTAAATCTTCGATAACACAAATCATACAAAGAATCATGCAATTAATATTATGTAGGTTCTAGAATGAAAAGTAAAAGTAAAAATCAGAGAGTGAAGGAGTATCTAACGTAGTCTGGGGGAAATTGGGCCTCCTCGAGGAACTGATATTTTAAGACATGAAGGAGTTAGAATGGGCAAGGAGAGTCAGGCAGAGGGTTCCAGGTAAAGAACAGTTTACACAGTGGTCCAATGATGAGAAAAGCTTGGTGAATAAGAACAGAGAAAAGACTACTGTGATTGCAGCAGAAGGACCTGGAAGAGGGAGGGTGAGGTTGATCAGAGAGACAGGGCCAGATCTTATACCAAGGAAAGACTTTTCTTCCTTAAGTAGAAGAAGAAAAAGCCACTAAAGGGTTTTAAGTGTGGATAACACAATCAGGTTTGCATTTTCATAAGATGATACTGACTGCACTATGGGGAGTTTGGGAAAGGGCAGACTTAGTAACTGGCTGGATATGCAGGTCAAGACAGAAAGATACATAAAGATGATGCTCACATATCCAACAGGATCGACAGGGAGGGTACCATTTACTGAGAAAGGACCATTAGCAGATAAATCAAGAGCTTGATTTCATTAAGGGTATAATAAACTCTCAATAGATAGTGACAATTATTATTGTTTTTGTGGTTGTTGTTACTGTTGATTGAAAATCACTTGCTGCAATTGAGGGTAATGGTGATTTTTATGGATTTCAATGGATTTTGGCCTGTGGTGTTGCTCCCATTATATACACAGGCACTTCTGGACTTGAGGTTTGGAAAGGGAAGTCATTTAAGGAGCTAAGAATGCAGCTGAGGCTTGACACACGAAAGCCTTTTTTACCTCCAATCTCATTTCTAGGGTAGGCTTAGGATAACACGTGAGAGATGCAGGAGAAAACAGCCTTCCTTTCTCTTGAATTTCCTCTCCTTTTCCCAAGAATCAAGAAATTTTAGACATGATAATATGACCATGGCCAACAGGTCTATAATGGCCAATTGGTCTATGAAGCATCAATGTTTTATGGGGAGATCAAGTCTGTAAAATTAGCTTTACTTGGCCTGGGCTGAATAATGGATGAGCAAAGACAGCTCAAAGGATTTTCCTATAAATTGAGTAAGGAGATAGTAAGCAAAGAGATCAAGAGGTATGCTTAGATCTTTGATCTTAGAGAAGGTATTTATACCTTATTTTCTGATCTAGACTTTATTTATATTATATCTTTGAATCATGTGGCAATCTGTCTTATTCATTTACATTGTTTCCATATAGTAAAAAAGAATGTCAATTAAATCATTAGAATGATTAATTGGCAGTATAGACTACATAAGGCCATTTTAATACTGGTGAGCCAGTACTGCTTGTATTAGCATATGAGGAGGTCGCTAAATCTTCACACTGTGTCACTGGCTCATGGCCACAGGCTTTGTTCCCTAGAGATGCAAGGGAAGCAGAGATCACGCATCAGGATTAGCCACATGGTGTTAATGAGAATCGCTGTTTATCATTATCCTGGTTATCCTGTTAAAGAGGTCCTGGAGCATATGAGGTAGTTGCCAAATGTGTTAAATATACCAAAAGGCATGTCTATTTCAGAAGTTTTGAGCCCTGAGTTAAAAAATTTTATCGTATTTAATCTATTTGCCAACTGGGCGTTTTGCAACCAGGCATCTATAAAAGAACTAAGGAAAGAGGCACTGAGGGGAAGTCAAATCTAAGAAAAGTCCAGATTGTTTTTGGTCAAAGATGAGGCCCTGCCTGTAATTTAAAAGCTAAAATGAATCTTGCTTAATCTCACACACATATAATTGGCATCATTTAGGCACAATCACCATTAAGAAACATACAAACACATATAGATCAGCATACAGCAAGGGATTTTAAAGAGGGAAAGAAGAATATTTTAACCAACTTTCTGAATAAAAGTCACATGTATTTTACTTATATTATAATACTTATAAAGGTCCTTGAGGTATTTTAATATATTTTTAAATTTATACCTTTACCATCATATTTATTAAACTAGGAAAAGCATCTAATATTTATTTTTACTTTTTTAAATTTAAATAAGCACATACACATAGCTTAAAAGTGAACATGTCTTCTTGACTGCTTTGGGCAGTAATATGTAACATTGCCTAACCTGGCATAATCCAGCAAAATCTGGATTCAATCAAAACCCAGTTCAATACAACAAAGTGAGCCAGGGCTGAATCATTTGTGCATGTGCATCTCTCCCTCATTATATTAACCAGCCCTTGTGTATATTAACTTTAGCATTTTAGTTTTACGACATGTTGAAAATACATTTTGACACTATCCAGAAATTAAGAAGAGAACTTTTTTCCTACACCTTCAGTGATTAGGAGCATGGGTATGAAAATCAGACTGAATATTCAAAACAGGTCTCCACTGTCTGCTAGCTATGCAACCCTTTAATCTCTCTGTGTCTTAGCTTTCTTCCTGAACCTCAGATTCTCATCTGTAAACAGGATAACGTAGCACCTATCTCAAAGAGTTGTTGTATGTGTTAAATGCTTTATCATACATAAGGGACTTAGGACTGTGTTTGGCACATAGTAAGTGCCCCCAAAATGTTAGCTATCATTTTCATCATCATTGTTATTATCCTTCATTTTGTTCTTGGGCACTTGGAAAAAGAGTCTACAAAACACATATTTAACTTTTTCCTCTGAGTTCCTAGCCCTTAGCCTTATCAGAAGCATCAATCTTTCTTATTTTCCAGTCAATAAGGATTTTTTTAAATTGAAGTATAGCTAAGTTACAATATTGTGTTAGTTTCAAGTATACAACAAAGTGATTCGGTTATACATATATTTATATATGTATATATCTATAAACTTTTTTTCAATTCTTTTCCATACAGTTTATTACAAGATATTGGATCAAGTTCCCTGTGCTATACAGTAAAACCTTGTTGCTTATCTATTTTATATATGGTAGTGTGCATCTGTTAATCCCATACCCCCCAATTTATCCCTCCCCTGCTTTCCCTTTGGTAACCATAAGTTTGTTTTCTATGTCTGTGAGTCTGTTTCTGTTTTGTAAATAAATTCATTTGTACTATTTTTTTTAGATTCCACATATAAGTGATATCATATAATATCTGTCTTTCTCTGTCTGACTTAACTTCACTTGGTATGATAATTTCTAGGTGCATCCCTGTTGCTGCAAATGGCATTATTTCATTCTCTTTTATGGCTGAGTAATATTAAGGATTTTTTAAAGTTCAGTGATTCTCAAGATTTTCTTTTACATAGACACCTTTATAGCATATTGAAATATTCCATGTACTTTCACATGATATAATCGACAGTTTTAGAACCTTTGACTAAGAAAATATATATGAACAGAGGGATTTAAGGACCCCCTGAAATAACCACACAGGCCCTCTGGGGCCCAAGACTCATTGGTTAGGAACCGTTGCTTTGATGATTAATACATTTAGATTAAAATAAAATTCAGATCTTTTTAGAAAGCCCTGTGGGGTCATAGCTCTTTTAGCCTCTCTTACCTCACCCATGACCGCTATGGGTGTCTCTCCTGTTGCCTGAGCAACACGATGTTCTACTAAGTAGAACATATACTCGTCGTAGAGCAGACGGATCAGGTGGAAGGAGCCAAAGCTAGCAGCACTGCGGAGGGTTAAGTCCCGAATAACCATTGAGCTGTTCCAAGAGAAAAGACACATATGCAGCCATTGTTAGTGAGCAGGATTAGAGTTCAATCTAATTTTCCTCTTAAAAGAAGTTAGAGGTCTAAAAGATTGGTACAGCACACAACCTGCCATGGAATAATTTCACTACTGAAAGCAGTTGGCTCAACTCTTTCAAACAGAGTGGTAAAGAGGTCATCTTCACTGAAACTTGACTAGATCCTTATTAGAGCTAGACAAGTATTAACTGGGAAAAACCATTTTACTGTCATAGGCAAGTCTTTTGATTCTATTAAATTCACAAAGGGGTCAGAATTGAATAAAAAAGATTTTTGGAAGGCTGACAACTCATCACCATAAGAAAAAGCAACTCAAAGTGAAGGTCTTATTGATGATGCGTAAACACTGTGTCACTATCTCTCAGTGATAACGACCTCTGGGGTATGCTGTGAGAAAAATATGTATTTGACCAAGTTTACAAAATATACTAAGCAGGGACTTCCCTTGTGGGGCAGTGGTAAGGAACCCGCCTGCCAATGCAGGGGACATGGGTTCGGTCCCTGGTCCAGGAAGATCCCACATGCCTCGGAGCAACCAAGCCCGTGCGCCACAACTACTGAGCCTGCGCTCTAGAGCCCGTGAGCCACAACTACTGAAGCCTGCGCGCCTGGAGCCCGTGCTCCGCAATGAGAAGCCATCGCCATGAGAAGTCCACGCACTGCAACGAAGAGTAGCCCCCGCTCGCCGCAAGTAGAGAAAGCCCGCACGCAGCAACGAAGACCCAACGCAGCCAAAAATAAATAAATTTATTTTAAAAAAAAAAAAAATATATATATATACTAAGCAATGTTCCCAGATGTGGCAATGTAGAATGTAGGAGGTTATGTACAGGGATCCGTGCAAGTTCTGTTGGAAGGCAAATTTATTAAGTGATTCTAGTTCCTTACTGATTTCCATTAAATTAAATTAAGGTGATTTTTCCATTAGAAATAGCATAATAAAATCAATTAAGAAATGCATAACTTTGAAAAATATGAATGTTTAATTTATAAAATACCAAAATCTGAACCATATTATTAATAAAATACTAACAATACACTCTATTATACTCAAAATGGAAGTGAGTCAAAATAAAATTTTGGCCTCATTGAAGACATGTCAATTATTAAGCTTATCCATGCACTTCAAATCTCTTTAATATTTCTAACTTAGAGTCAGGGTAGGATGTGTGTGTGTGTGTGTGTGTGTGTGTGTGTGTGTGTGTGTGTGTTTCTCCTCACTTTCACTTAGTGTCCTTTTCTAGAGATTTCTGTCTTACGCAAACTAAAACAGGCATTATATTCTCTGATAGGAGGAGATAGAATCTCACAAGTGTATGGGCTGATATTCCTAGGCCTTATTTTGCAATGAAGAATTGTAAAATGCCAGACAGATGGAAAAACAGAAGACTGTACATTTCTGTTTCATTTTCAACCTTATTTATATAGAGGCTAGTAATGTATCAAATTCTACACATTCAACTTGGCAAGTGACAGATCATCCTTGTACATCTAAAACTCTAAAGCCCTGGATTCTGATCCTGGTTCTTCATTAATTCACTATCAATCTCAAAAAAAAATCATTTCCATGAGAGTGTTTTTCCTTTTGGGTGAAAGTGAAAGCAGTACTTTTGGTCTTACCTAATTTGCGTGATTATTTCAAGGATAAAATGCGTTAAAGGTTGTGAAATAAACTTATGAATGAATAGAACAAGACTCAAATATAAGTGATTATGCTCCTAATACACAGAACAGGAGGAGCTGAGCTTCTGACTCTCATTTGGCTACGGCAGCAAGAACAGGTGTTACTATATGATGATGGCAGATGTCTCTCATTCTGTGGATCTATTTACTAAAAAGAAAAAAAGCATGGGTTTGGAGTTAGATCCATGTTAACCACTATGTGATCTTGATTGTGAGTATGTCATTCAATATTTAAAGGTTCAAGATTAGCCTGAGAGTCAAATGAGATAATGTATGTGAGATCTTAAGCAAAACTGCCTATTACCACACTATTCCATATGTTGGCATTAATAATATACTCATTATCATAAAAAGCAGTACTGGTGAATGATTCCTTAGAGTCAAATACTTTAATGAATACCTTAAGTTTGGAACTCTATAAGAGAATCACTAAAAATAAATTAACACTTTCATTTATATGTCAAAGATATAATGACAAAATTGTTATAATTTGATGCATGCTTTTCCCATAATTCAGTAACACATCACCTATTCATAAAAATAATTATTATAAATTGAATAGCTATTGAAATTAAACTTTATTTTCCTATGGAACAAATTTTAACAGGCAGAGAATCCTCTACTTTAAAAAGCAAAAGCAAAGACAACATAAAAATGACAATAAAAAGTTGCCTAACATTTTTACATACATCCAAATTTGATCATGTGAAGTAAATAATTTTGAAAAATTAAGTAATATGGGGTGGAATATTCACTCCTAAGTACACATCTCTTGCTGAAGAAAGACAGCAGCTATTTAAAATACAGCCTGGAGAAGACTAATGGCTAACAAGTATATAAAAATATGACTAATCTTATTCAAAATTAAAAGAAATGTAAACTAAAGGTAAGATACCATATATCATCTATTATACTATAAGACATTAAAAGATCAGTGTTGGAGAAGGTATGGGGAAAGAACTCTCATTTGCTGTTTCTACAAGCATAAATTCACAAAACATTTATGAAGGGAAATTTGGCAACACATGTTGAAATTAAAAATGCACAAATGCCTTCACCTAGCAGTGTTTTCTTGTTGTTGTTTTTACAAAATACCTTTCATTTGCAGGCTTTGGAGAGCAACCAACCCAAGACCATGATCCTTGATGGAAAGCTCGGACGATAAGCCCTCATACAAGCAGGCTATCTCTCTCTCTGACGGTGTTTTTTTTTTTTCTGTTTTTTAACATCTTTATTGGAGTGTAATTGCTTTACAATGTTGTGTTAGTTTCTGCTGTATAACAAAGTGAATCAGCTGTATGTATACATATATCCCCATATCCCCTCCCTCTTGCGTCTCCCTCCCACCCTCCCTATCCCACCCCTCTAGGTGGTCACAAAGCACCGAGCTGATCTCCCTGTGCTTCCCAGTAGCTATCTATTTTACAGTTGGTTGTGTATACATGTCAATGCTACTCTCTCACTTTGTCCCAGTTTACCCTTCCCCCCCGCCCATGTCCTCAAGTCCATTCTCTACGTCTGCGTCTTTATTCCTGTCCTGCCCCTAGGTCCATCAGAACCATTTTTTTTTTAATATTCCATATATGTGTGATAGCATACGTTATTTGTTTTTCTCTTTCTGACTTAGTTCACTCTGTATGACAGTCTCTAAGTCCATCCACCTCACTACAAATAACTCAATTTCGTTCCTTTTTATGGCTGAGCATCGTTGCTTTACAAAGCTGTGTTAGCCTCCACTGCACAACAAAATGAATGGGCCATACACGTACGGATATCCCCTCCCTTTTAGACTTCCCTCCCATTTAGGTTACCACAGTGCACTAGGTGAGTTCCCTGTGCTATACATCATGTTCCCATCAGTTATCCATTTTATACATAGCATCAATAATGTATATGTGTCAATCCCAGTCTCCCAATTCCTCCCACCCCACCCCTTTCCCCCTTGGTATCCATACATTTGTTCTCTATGTCTGTTTCTCTATTTCTGCTCTGCAACTAAGATCATCTATATCATTCTAGATTCCAGATATATGCGTTATTATACAATATTTGCTTTTCTCTTTCTCACTTACTTCACTCTGTATGAACAATCTCTAGGACACTCTCTAGGTCCATTCACATCTCAACAAATGATCCAATTTCATTCCTTTTTATGGCTGAGTAATATTCCATTGTATATACATGTACCACATCTTCTTTATCCATTCCTCTGTCGATGGACACTTAGGTTGCTTCCATGTCCTGGCTATTGTAAATAGTGCTACTATGAACATTGGGGTGCATGTGTTTTTCTGAATTATGGTTTTCTCAGGGTATATGCCCAGTAGTGGGATTGCTGGGTCATATGGTAGTTCTATTTTCAGTTTTTTTAAGGAACCTCCATACTGTTCTCCATAGTGGCTGTATCAATTTACATTCCCACCAACAGTGTATGAGGCTTCCCTTTTCTCCACACCCTCTCCAGCATTTATTGTTTGCAGATTTTTTGATGATGGCCATTCTGACCAGTGTGATCACCTATCAGTTCTAATTCTAGAAATTTACACAAATGAGCAAAGATAGTTTTAATTGCAGCAATATTTATACTAGTGAGAAAATAGGGGGCAACACTAAATATCCGTTTGTAGGATACTAAGTAAAAAAAAATGGTTCATTCATATATGTAAATTTATACATAGTTCAAAGAAATGAGGGAGAGTACACATATAGGCAGTAACTTGGAAAGATGTCAATGATATAATGTTAAGTGCAAGAACTAAAAAGTATAACGTGAGCCCATTTAACATAGAAACCATCTATATAATTCTTAAAAAAATTCTATCCCTAAATAAATGGGAATGTTTAATACTTTATTAGCATCGAGATAGCACACTTCATTAAAATAGTATTAGTCACCTTAAAAAGTGCAAATTTATTTCAATTTATCTGAAGATAAATGTGCAACTTTATACAAAGATAATCGTTACAGTATTTTTTATAATTGTATCACAAGACCAAAAACCACCTAAATGCTCAAGAATAAGAGACAAATGGGATGTTTAAATAATGTATGAGACATACACAAAATGGAATATTGTGAGGACATTAAAAATTATGTTTCTTAAGATATGCTTAAGGTATAATGTTAAATGAAAAATGTTAAGGGAAAAATACAGATAATAAACTCTGATAAACAATTGGATCTCAACTTTATATAACACTGAAAGAAAACATTTTACCAGTAGTTATTTCTGGGTAGTAAAATTATGGATGATTTAAGTTTATTCTTTTTATAGTATTTGTATTTCCCAGATTTTCTAAAGTGAGTATATACTAATTTCATAATCCAAAAAATGTTTATTTTAAAAAGAAGATATTCATTGTAACATAGAAGAATCCTGGGCCGGTTGAATGTCAATAAATCTTTGCAGGGATAAATATCACAGATATAGAATGAATTATATATATATTTCAAAATTCAACTTTTAGGGCTTTATATTTCCCTTAAAATAATGTAAATGACAAAGACGAATATTCATACTGAGTAGCTTTCTGGTATTATTAAACAAAATGCAAAGTCAATTTTTTTATTCCAAGAGAATTCACATTCATTCATTCAATAGTTATTTATTGTGTTCCTACTCTGTGCCAGGGTCTTGTTCTAGAGCAAGTCAGACAAAAATTTGGTTTCAACAGAGCTCACATTCTAGTAGGACAGACAGTTGATAAAAACAGAGTAGATATAAAATATAAAGTTAGGTAGTGATAAACCCTATGAAAAACAATAAATCAGGTTAAGAGATTGGAGAGTGATGGGTGCCGGCACTTGAAGTTAGGGTGTCAGGAAAACTCTTTTTGAGGAGGTGATATCTTGAGCAGAACCAAGACTGAAGTGAAGGAGTGAGCCGTGTGAACATGTGAGCTTTCCTGGCAGAAAGGAGAGCAAATACAGAGACTGAGGCAGAACTATGTTTGTTTTATTCCAAGGACAGCCCAGAGGCTAGTGTGGCTGGAGGACGTGAGCAAAGAGAATACACAGTGGGACCTGGAGGTCACTAGCAGCTGGACCTTGTAGGATCTTATAGGCCATGCTAAGGCTTTTGGATTCTATTTGACAGCTGGGCAATCACCTTATTTCAGCATAAAGTACACACGTAATACTAAATTCTGTTGGAAAATGAAAAAAAAAAAGGGTGCTGACCTTCAGTTAAAATATCTAGTTATTTTTAAAAATACTGATAAGCATGCTGTGAAATTATTGTCATATGTTTAGAAAAGAATCAGTTGAATTATATTATTAATGCTATGTCTGCTTCATGCTCTCTGTGCTGGGCTTCTGCCCTACAAGCCAAGTATCAAATGACACAATTAACAGTTTAATTGGAAACCTATTGTCTGATTCAGACTTCTGTAAGATATGTTGCAAAATTGACTCCACTGAATTTCATGTTGCTAAGTTACCATGAATTCAACTCCTTTTAAAATCAGAGTTATAAATGTTAATTATTTTATAATGGATGAGAAATACCTTTGTGTATTTGTCTTTATAACTCATGGTGTGGAAATTGAAACATATCCCCAAACACATGATACTCAATCCACCTCTTTATGTATTTGGGGATACATCACACCCTTCCAAAGAAGAAAGATGAGAACGTCACACCTGTGACCACCCCCTCCCCGCTACCGTGAACTCTCTTCTCAAACAGTGCTTATAGCTGATTCTGAAAGAGTATTACTTTTTGGAAGATTTATATATTGTTCAATTGTAGGCAAACTAGGTTCTCTGTGCCCCCTTTCAAGTCACTGTATCAAAGCTATAAATTTCATTCTTTAAAAATGGGATACTTGGTTGACCCTCAGGGTGACCCTAAGGAATTCTGTGTTCCGTTATCCACAAAACACACAAGCTGAGAAATGGCCCACTTAACTTCTACATTTCTGCCCAAGAAAGGTGGTGATATTTTTTCCACCTCCCAGGGAGCCAGCGGTAGCCATTCAAAGTCAGGTTAGGCAAGGAGAGACCCCCGTTTGGAGCAGAGGGTGTTTGCAGCAACATGTCAACTGCTGCTATCATGATTCTCTGCCAGTCCATTTCTTTATTTGTATGCATATAAATATATACACAGAATTTTAGAAATTATGAGATTAATCAACTTCAGAAAATGAAGGATTAATATATGTGACTGCCAAATTCTTATTACAAAGCCAAAAACATTAAAAAAAAATACTCTGTAATTCTGCTTCTGTTTGTGAATGCAGTTTTCATTACTCAATATGTTTTTATGCCTCGGTAAAAAACAGGTCAGATTTTAGAGGCTCTTAAGTTTCTAAGCTATTGACTTCGCCTACCAGCAGGAGGTATGCATCTGTCTGAATATGCCTTTCCTTCTGTGGCACTGAAGTATACGCCTTCAACACTGCTTGAAATGAAAATAATAACCATAATAGTGTCTAACAATAACAAGCCAACTATCCCCAACTCAGGGAGGACAGAGGGCAGGCAAGTGATGATCTACTGGGTTTGTATATCTGCAGAGAACAAGAAATACAAGTAAGTAATTTTCTGTCAAGAAACCTGTAACAAATCTCTGTGGAGACAAAGGCTCCAGGAGTGTATTTCTAAAATGATATCAACTAAACATAGAAAAAAAAGTCCTCAGGAAGGAGTAAGGGTAAGTCTGATGTAATGACATAAGAAAGCAGTAAGAAGAAAAAAAAAATCCTTGCTTTTTTCTGATATAGAGGATGCACTCTGCTTTTGGTCATATAGGTTTTGGAACAAAAGCTAGTATCACTTCTGTTTCATCATTCATGAAGCACATATACCATCTATATGATTTTCTGAGGAAAAAAAAATGGACGAAATCAACTTGCAAGCAAATGGGAAAATATCTGAAATCTTCTTAAGAAATGTTCCCAAATTAAAGTTTTGAACCCTACTATTACTACTACTATTTCTACATCTACTTTGAGAATTATGTGATAATGTTTTCCAAATCTTCCCCATATATCAAAGGAAAACTCATATCATCAACACATTGCACACTGACACCCAGCTCTAAACCTAGGACTGGCTTTAATGAAGCATATCAGTGGGTCACAGAGTTAGACAGCACCTTAATAAGGTGCTTTTCAAATCATGTGGGCTAAGAGCACTAAATATATGAGAGACAGAACTGTGGAATTAGTCCATCCCCAAAACAAAAACAAAGCAACAACACAAAACTGGTAGACTTTCTTTCACTGCATTTAACCCTGGGCTAGACACTAGAGAACGATTTTCCGGATGTAAGGATAATTTAACACCTAATTAAACATATACAGCGAATCTACACCTCTACTTCAGTTTAAGAAATAAGAATTGGACCAAATCAGTTGAGAAAGAAAGAAGTCACAATAAAAACCAAGCAACTACCATCATAATTAAAAGATCTCTGGTTCCATCTTTATCAAGGTGGTCAAAACAAGATGGAAATCCTGTAATTTGGGCTTACTGGGTTCAGAATTTCTGCTAGTCTCTAAACTCAGCTACTTCTTTGTATACCTTCTCTCCTCACAACTGCTTTGGACTCACCACTGAGGTCCAGATGATGACCATAGGGTACCCATAGCCACAGTCAGTGGTATGTCCTGTAGTCACTACTTTGATATACGCATGGTTGCACAGGAACTAAATTAGGGACTGCCTAAACCTCAAAGTAGACATGGCTTTCCGGCCCGAGCCAGTGAGGCCCCCATTATCTAAAGAAGCAAAGAAATGAACTCCCATCACAAGAATAAATTCTGGGGTCAAAAATATAACTTACCTAACTTAGCTTAAGAAATGGAACTCTGTCAATTCCATCCTATGTCACATATATAGTATATATGCCAACTTACACAGGTTCTGTTTTTAATCCCTGGAGTAGACCTATGGTCAGTGGTTCACCCCGACATTTGATATCATATATCAAGTAATCTTTCTCTCCTGGGGTTCTTCTATGTCTAGAAAAACATACATTTATATATATCTATATATATCCTTTTAGTCAAAAAGTGATTCATTTTGTATTACTAGATTATTCGATATTAAACTCGCTATGCATTAGAATCACCAGAAGTAAGCTTTTTGAAAAAAAAATTTCTGATTACCCCTACTCCCAATCACTACTTTCTAACCACCACGATTTTGATTCAGTAGTTTTTGGGAGATACCTAGGAGTTTTGTTTTGTTTTTCTTTCCACTAATTCTGAGGTGCAGCTAGGTTTGAAAACAATTGTAATTGATCAAATTAAGAACTTAACTAGGTGGTTCTGAGTATGCATCTGAACTGCCTGGACGATACTTTAAAAAGCACAGATTGCTGGGCCTCCCCTCCGCAGTGTCTGATTCAGGTAGATTTTGGGGAGGGGTCTGAAAATATGCATTTCTTTATTTTATTTTATTTTATTTTATATGTTTTTGTTTTTTTTTTATTTTTTATTTATTATTTATTTATTATTTTTATTTTTGGCTGTGTTGGGTCTTCGTTTCTGTGCGAGGGCTTTCTCCAATTGCGGCAAGTGGGGGCCACTCTTCATCGTGGCGCGCGGGCCTCTCACTATCGCGGCCTCTCTTGTTGCGGAGCAGAGGCTCCAGACGCTCAGGCTCAGTAGTTGTGGCTCACGGGCCCAGTTGCTCCGCGGCATGTGGGATCTTCCCAGACCAGGGCTCGAACCCGTGTCCCCTGCATTGGCAGGCAGATTCTCAACCACTGCACCACCAGGGAAGCCCCAAATATGCATTTCTAATGTGTTTCCAAGCAACAGTGATGCTACTGGTCTAGGGGACCACAGTTTGAGAATCCCTGAACTAGAGAAGAAGAAGAGTGGTGGTAAGGCCTCAAGAAAGAAGACTAAATAATACACGTTTGCCAGAAGGAGGACTGTAGTCCTTTTCTGACCGTTGCTAAGCATATTATCTAGACTGGAATCTCAGATGTTCCCATCTGAGAACTTCTAGGGCTTTGAATAAGAGCCTTTCTTTTCCTAGCAGAAATTGTATTTCCATCAGCTTGCTGGTACAATTCCATGATGCTGTAATCATGAGTTGGGTTGAAGATAATCACAACAGGGAGTTTCTGCAAACTAAAGTCTTCCCTTCTTTCCTTTTTTCTGAGAAGCATGTACATACGTAATTGCAGAATAGGAAAAGTTGAGACGATACCTGTAGAAAGACCATTTTAGCAGAAACTGCCTGGCAGCTTTAGGAAAACTGGGTCTTCCTTCGTAGGGCCTCAGTGCTTGCATCATCACATTGTCAAGCCATGCAGCCCACTGCTCCAGGGTGCTCTGCTGCTGAAGAGTCATCTTGAAGTCTGTTTCTAGTCTCTGAACCATGCTGTCATCACACTGACATACCCAGGAAGCCTGCTCCTGGGACAGTACACAGAAAGCAAAGAAAAAGTTCAACTCAGCATCTTTTCATTGAGTGTCAGCACACAGACCATATGCATAAATGGCAAATTATATTGAAAGCGTAAAACAATTAAACGAGTTAAGAAAATGAAGGACTGCTTGTCGGTGATTAAGGAAACTAACATCTCCTTTGTGCATGAAAAAGTGATGTGACATAAAAGTATGACTTGGTTTTTCTACATTAACTAGTCTGTGTGAAAGACTAAAATACATGATTACTTAAGAAAAATAGGAGCCTGAACCTGCAGTATGCGGCGTCTTTCTTTAGTTTTTACTCCCTCTCTTTTTTCTCCCAATCAGATAAAACTTTAAAGCCAATTCATTTGAAAAGATTTAGGGTAAGTCAGATGGATAAACAGATTCAATTGGCCAAAAGTGGTCCCTCAGGATTAAAACAAAAACAAACACTGAATGATACAAGGTAGAAGTATATGCTATATGAGTTTTATGGATAAGAAACTGAAGTCTCAAGGGCTATAGAGGCAAGGCTATGAATGCCAATTAATTCACAGAACCAAAAACAACAACAACAACAAAAATACTTTTGAGAAAATGTAGGAAGGCTACCTGCCAAGAAATTTGATCACTACAGTTTTCCTTCTGGTTCTGACAGGAAAGTTTCATGTTTGGTAATAGCAATGAAAACAGGAACTTTTAAAGTTAATTTTCAATGGTTGCCATAAGTTTTACAATGTTTCTAGTGCTATGTTGTATTTTAACATTAAAAAAATACTATACTTCTAAGGTCAGAATACAATTATTTGGTAATATAATATTTGAGTAAGGACGTGGATGGTAACATAGGGCCTGAATTAGCTAAACTGACTTCAAGCAATTCATTCAATCTGCGTGGGCCTCATTTTCCCCAAGCATAACATTAGAGAAATGAAACGTGACAAGAATTTTTAAACTGGGTTCACTGCGTCCAGATAATATTTTCACAATAGATTTCTGTGGAGGGGTGTCTGTGAAGGTCCTAATTCTATATCTAAAACATTGTGAATATGTATGTATTTTTCTGAAAAGTGTCTATAGCTTTCAATCTGTCTGTTCTCAGAGGACAAATTTATTCAAATCAACCATTTCAACTAAATAAACCCCTAATCTTCACCCTCTGGTTCCAGCACCTCTCCTGACCCTACAGACTTTACCTTATTTAAGAGACATTTCAACTGGGAGGTACTTCAAATACAAAATGCCCAAACTCAATTCATTTTATTTCTTCAGGGAAACCTAAGGTTTCTTCTACATTCCCAGCTGATGATACCATCTACTATCCTTCTTCCTCTTATCTAATTAGTAATAGTCTTTCCGATTTTACCTCCTAAATATCACTTTTAAGTATTTTAAGTACACTACAATGATTATTAAAAATTGAAAATACAAATAAACAAAAAGGAACAAAATATTAAGAATATCTAAAATGCCAACATTAAGAGATAACTACAACACACTAACTTTCAAACTGTTCACATGCAGTATAGACATATGAATGTATGCTTGTGTACATATGTTATTTTAAAAGAGGCTCATATTATACATTTTACTTGATATTTTGCTTAGTTTCACTTCACTATATATGATAAATGACTTTCCATATAGGCAAATGAGGAGCTATATTTATTGTTCAGTGATTGAATTTGCTTCAATGCATAAATATTCCATTATTTACAAAACCAATTCCATATAGTTACACATTTATGGTCATTCCAATTTTTTACTATTAGGAAAAATGCTGGAATTAGCAATCTAGTAACTACATCTTTGCTTACTTTTGTACTTATTTCTACATAATAGATTTTTCAAAATACACTGTTAAATGACTCCCAGAACTTTCATATCAATTTAGGAGTCCAGAAGAGCACCCAGGGAAGAATTTATGTCTCAAGAAAGGATAGGGGAGGTTGTTTTCGTTTTTTCATTAATGGCTAAGCATTTTTTTATTGTGGTAAAAAACATATAACATAAAACTTATCATCTTAACCATTTTTTTTTTTAAAGTTTAATTTTTATTTATTTATTTATTTCTGGCTGTGTTGGGTCTTCGTTTCTGTGCGAGGGCTTTCTCTAGTTGCGGCAAGTGGGGGCCAATCTTCATCATGATGCGCGGGCCTCTCACTATCGCGGCCTCTCTTGTTGCGGAGCACAGGCTCCACACACGCAGGCTCAGTAATTGTGGCTCACGGCCCCAGTTGCTCCGCAGCATGTGGGATTTTCCCAGACCAGGGCTCGAACCCGTGTCCCCTGCGTTGGCAGGCAGATTCTCAACCACTGCGCCACCAGGGAAGCCCCATCTTAACCATTTTTAAGTGTATAGTATAGGAGTGTTTACTATATGCTCATTATTGTGCAATAGATCTCTTTTTCATCTTGCAAAACTGAAACTCTATACCCATTGTGGAAGATATTTCTGTGCATTGGTAAGAGGCAGGAGGAACTTACTGGTATCCTTGGAAGAATTTAATTTCATTTCTTAACATAAATTCAAACTCACTGCTTCCTAGGAAGTTAGTTCTTGCCAAGAGATAATGATCATCTAAAACTAAACTTAGAGAAGTAAAGCCACAGGACATTATTCTGACTTTTCAAACTACTTTATATTATATTTCATTTTACTACTCTTCAGACTGAAAATATACTAAAAATAGAGTACACTGTAAATACTCCTGTGAAGTATATTCCTGTGAAGGAATTTGGATATTTCAATTCTATAGAGGAAAAAGGTAAGGATGAAAATTAAAGATATTATTAAGTTAGAAATAAATTATCTCCAAGATGATAAGGAGTCAGTAGCTTCAAAATTAGAATGTCTTTTAAATACAGAAACACAAGTATATGCAAAAGTTAGGTTATCAGGTCAACCAACCCAAGTATATTTAGCCCATACTGTATTTGGAAAACTATCCATTTACACAAAACAATTAGAAAGCAATACTATTGTAACGCTATCAGTTAATTAAAACAGAAAACCAATTATACGGCAATAGGAAAATTATCCTGAATGCATGAGGAAAAGATTTAATTAGAGAAGAATGAAGTGATGAAAGAGATTTATGGATATCCTGAAAGAAACATAAGCTCTTAGAGCATTAAAAATATTGACACTTACATGTGATTTCGTTGTTTTAAATTAAAGTTCCCTTATTACAAGAGCATCACCCTATATGTGTCAGTCTTAACTGAGGTTGATCTCGTAGGGGCAGGGACTTCCAAATGAACAGGAGAGGGTGATGAAGGTGGAATGGGAGGCAGAAGACAGAAAACCAGGCAAAATGTGGAACAGAAAAGGAAAGAAAGGAGTTAAAGATAAAATATGCTAACCTGAGAAAGAGATTACATGTGAAAATGAACAGAGTTGTGAGAGGTAAAATGTAGGGGGAAATGGAGGGCACACCACTGTGCTCATGGTCCTCTAATGAAAGGAAGGAGGTCTTGGAGGACAGATACTTAAGCACACAGGTTTCAGCACTAATAACTGTCACGTGGACCCAGAAAAACTTGGTAGCTGAGAATAAAGGAAGGGAAAAGGTCGGTGAGTGGGGGATGAGTAGTAGTATAGATGTGTAACTGACCATTTATATGCAATAATGTTGCCAAGGCTGGCGTTTATAACCAGGAAGAACTCATTTCTATACATACTTCATAGGGTTCAGACACACAACTATACGAATGAAAATAATGTTAACAGAAAATTTTAAATCTTTCTCAGATATTATTAGGAATCATTCTTAAATATATTTTCTGTTATTAAACTTAAATTACTTTTTGAAACTAGAAGTTGCCTTACCATTTCAACTTTTCTTAAAGTACTTTTAAACATATCTTTTCTGAATGAAGATTTGAAAAAAACATAACAGTATACATTTTAAGGCAATAATGTATGAACTCCTAATATTCCCATTAAAATCAGTTAATGTAAATTCCACTGAAATATGTAAAGTTAATGGATTTGTAAATGTGAGACAGTTTGTTCTTGTGGAGGTTACGTATTTGCATGTGTGTGCGTATGTGTGCTTGTACATATAAAAATATTTATGTAGATCTAAGAAAAACTATACACATTAGAAGTTTAAACCCAATTCATGAAAGTCAGAATGAACTTAACTAATTAACGACACCCTAAAATAAATCAAACCCAAATGTTACTTTTTGATATATTTTAAACAATAAAACTAGTCCAGAATTGTAGATTAAACTTTGTAGGAAATGGAGTAATAATTAGTTTATCTGTAAGCAACAATATTGTTTTTTAAAACAGTTTTATTGAGATGTAATTCACAGAGCGAACAATTCATTCATTTAAAGTATATAATTCAATGGCTTCTTTCAGTATATTCACAGAGTAGTGCCTCTATCATGACAATCAATTTTAGAATGTATTCATTTCTCCAAGAAGAAACCCCATACTACTCCTTATCTGTCACCTCCCAATCCCCCCAGTCTACAGGACCTAGGCAACTACTAATTTACTTTTTGTCTCTATAGATGTACTTATTCTGCACATTTCATATAAATGGAATCATGCAATGTACGGTCCTTTGTATCTGGTTTCTTTCACTTAGTATAATGTTCATCTCTGTTGTAGCATGTATCAGAACTTCATCTCTTTTTATTGCCCTATAATATTCCATTGTGTGGAATATCACATTTTGTTCACATAGTCATCAGTTAATGGACATTTGGGTTGTTTACACTTTTATGTGGCTAATATGAATAATGCTGCTGGAACACGCATGAACAAGTTTTTAGGTCGACATGTTTTCATTTTTCTTGGTATGTACCTAGCAGTGAAACTGCCATATCATATGGTAACTCTATGTTTAACATTTTGAGGAACTGTCATACTGTTTCCAAAGTGGCTGCAGCATTTTGCATTCCCATCACTAGTGTATAAGGGTTCCAATTTCTGCACATCCTCACCAACACTTGTTATTATTTGTCTTTTTGATAATACCCATTTTATTTTATTTTTTGATAATACCCATTTTAGTGTGTGTGAAGTCGTATCTCGGGTTTTTTTTTAGATTTAATTAATTAATTAATTAATTAGTTAATTTACTGGCTGCCTTGGGTCTTCGTTGCTGTGCATGGGCTTTCTCTAGTTGCAGTGAGTGGGGGCTACTCTTCGTTGCGGTGCACAGGCTTCTCATTGCGATGGCTTCTCTTGTTGAGGAGCAGAGGCTCTAGGTGCACAGACTTCAGTAGTTGTGGCACACAGGCTTCAGTAGTTGTGGCTCGCAGGCTCTATAGCACAGGCTCAGTAGTTGTGGCACACGGGCTTAGCTGCTGTGAGGCATGTGGGATCTTCCCGGACCAGGGCTTGAACCTGTGCCCCCTGTATTGGCAGGCGGATTCTTAACCACTGCGCCACCAGGGAAGCCCCTCAGTGTGGTTTTAATCTGTATTTCCCTGGTGGCTAATGAATGAGTTTTCCAGTACTTTATTGGACATCTGTATATCTTCTTTGGAGAAATGTCTATTTAGAACTATGCCCATTTTTTAAACGAGGTTGTCTTTTCATTGTTGGGTTATAAGAGCTCTTTTTATACAGTCTAGATATAAATTTTTATCAGATATATGATTTGCAAACATTTTTTCAATACTATAAGCTGTCGTTTCATTTTCTTGATGGTCTCTTTTGAAGCACAGAAGTTTAAAATTTTGATTATGTTCAATATTTATGTATCTTTTATTGCTTTTGCTTTGAGTGAGCCATGGACTGTTTTTTTTCATTGGTAACAATTAGCTTCATTATTTTAGTATGTGAAATAAAATATTTGTTGGGATTCCATAATAATATTCCTAAAGTAGCTATTTTTTATGTGTACTTTGACGTACAAGTGAGTAGTTTTATCATTAGGTTAAAAAATTATTCTTTCATTTGGATGATCAAAAGAGTCAGATACGTTGCACCTAATTCTTTTAAAATAACAAATATTTACCAGGTACCTATAGTAAACTCTGAAATAGAGTTGTTCTTGCTTCTTTCAAGGTGGGGCACTTTTAAAAACAAATTTCTCGTGTGCGTGTCATGGTGCTATGGGCTTTACGTATTACTAAATATGTAAACAATAATCTAAGATATGTGTTATAAAATGGAGAAAGTAAAGCCCAGAAGAGTTAAGTAACTTGCCCAAGACCCCACAGCTAGTAGATGAAAGAGTTTCATCTCCTGCCTATCAAACTTCAATGACTGTGGTCATCATTACTCTATTAATCATTCAGCAAACCCTGGTGACATATGTTGCTGTCTAGCACTATAAATATTAGCAGACTTTAACTGCAAAACAGAGGAGGAGTAAAGCCATAGCTGAGTAAAACTCTCCTCTTTCAGGATATTGTGAACCTAGATGTGCCTGTGAATTGATGTAACTTTGAAAAGAAATATGATGATCCTAATTAAGAAGAAAAAAATTGGATACCTTTCATTAAAAGACACGTTTTGAAAGAAAACAGAGTACCTGGACATTGGCAAAGTCGACACGGTTGAGGTCATTGAGCATCTGGTTGATCTGAGAAGTGTTCTGAAGCACTGCACGAGCTGCCTGGGCCAGGTGATTGAGCGACGTGTATCTTCGCAGAGTCTGGGCAAAGGCACTTACAGCTGCAACCTGTAAAGAAATCCAATTAAATTGGGATTTCTTTTTTCCCCTCCAGTAAAAGAAACCACCGCAATCTTCAAATCTTTATTCCCTTGCCAAATTTTAAATGCTTCCCTCTGATACTTATTTCAAATTCATTTGGTGAGAGAGCTTACTTGTAAATTATAGCATTTAAACCTCTAAACCAAGTATTACTTTCCTTTTGAGTAGGCTGAGGTCAAGGCTAAAACAAACTCCCACATTCTTCAACATCTGAGTGCACCATTAATTAAACCAGTCTTGCAAGTAGCTACTAATCCATAGCAAGAAATGATTTAGTCGAGACAAGTAGGAAAAATGTTGATTTTCATTTCTTATTCTCTGTACGACAGTCAACTACAAATTAAGCAAATAAAATTTTTTTCCTTTTACTTGGAAAACCACACTATCCAGTCCCACTTTTTAAACTGGATTAAAAAACATACTTTTCAGAGCACTGTCATTAAGATGCACTCTTTTTACCTTTATTTTATAGAGGTGAAATAGGAGTGGGTAATTCTGAGGTGAAATAAGAGCACTCACAGACTTTATTAGCAAATACATAGCTAATAAACTTATCGGATACAAGCAACAAGAAGAACTCTTCAGAATTTGAATTTCTGTAAAAGGGCTATCCAGAAAAATCTCCATTTGTCCTTCAAAATATACTTTCCAGCCTTCTCCATTCTGCTCTGTGCCCAGGAAGACTAAACTGAATAGATTGCATTAACTGCCTCTCTTGCCCTTTGGCTTCCAGTTGGGTTTGGCCAGTGAAAGTCACTGGTAGGAGACTGAAGGATGGAAGAAAGTAGTCAGAGTATTCATTCCCTCACAACCTCTGCTCTCTTCTTCCTAAGGCCACAGTTCTGGAGGAAGGACAAGATCTGATGCCATAATCACTTCTTTCCCCTTCAAACCTAGGGATGGGCAGGCTTCCCACTATTGCTAGTCCTGGGGTGCTTTACCATTCCTCCCTGGTTTTCTTAACTCTTTTCACACGTTTAGAAACAGACCCTTCTTAAACTCTATTCAATTATTCTCCCCTTAGGATATACCATTTTTTTCCTGCTGAAACCCTGAACAAACTGGGTTATATTGAAAGATAGCAAAGATAACGACAAAGAAAAAGTCTAGGTAAATATCTAAATCTCATGATCTCATGAAAATTTGTTACTTGCATAGCAGATCTAATGAGGACTTTAACATATTTACAGGAATGACATTAAATCACTATGGGTACATAACAAGCAACTGATTGAACAGTCAGTTGGCTGAGCGGTAGAAGGTGTTCCACAGGCCAAAGGATGCTCTGTCTTGATAGTGAGATGTTTCAGGACCATGTGGAACTTGGGGGACGTTCACATACCCCCAAAGAGAGTATTTCACATTTTCTCATCTCTGTGGTTTATACTAATCAAGGACATATCACGTTCCAGGCACTGTGTTAAAATGCCTAACATACATTACCTTGCTCAATTCTCATAAACATTCTATTAGACACATGTTGTGACTTAGGGAGGTTAACTATCTTGCTCAAGGTTACACAGAAACTACAGTACAGTGGTGGGATATGAATCCAGGCATTTTGATAATAACTTTCAGTCACAACCTCATTATGCTGTTTCCACTGTCATGCTAGATCATCTTTGTTGATTAAATGCTCAGCTGAAAAAAGGCTGCATGTCCGTGAGAGAGGAATAGCAGAAGGCACCTTCCACCAAGGAAAATCACCCAAATCAACTCTGGAGATCAATGAGATGGCCCATATTGCAGATGGATTTCTACCACATCCATTTTGGTGACACTGGGGCAGGAGGTGCTTTTAGCTGTTTGAAAGTATTGTTATAACTATGACTGACTTTGCAAGTTGGAAAGCATTCCTCTGACCATCATAATCAAATAGCACCTCCTTTATTTGCCTACCTGAACGTGGCACTCTAGAATAGCACTACCATGGAGAGCTTTCTGCAATGATGGAAATGCTCTACATATGTGTTACCCAGTATGGTAGCCACTAGCCACATGGGTTAAGGTGCACTTGAAATGTACCTAGTGTGACTGAGGAAGTAAATTTTAATGCAATTTAATTAAATTTACAATTTAAATAGCCACATGTGGTTAGCCCTACTGTATTGACAGCACAGCTCTAAAGCAACAATCTACGGTGGGCATATCCACGAAATGTGTCCTTCTATATGTTTTAGAGATAGAATGTGTTATTGCAAACCTTAAGCTGAAGCAGACTTGTGCTATCACAGACTTGTCAGCTACAAGAGCTTCAATCACACTCTCAAACTGAAAGCCAAGGCATATTGCTGGCGTCTGACAGTAGATACAGACCCTGACAAAAGGCCACAAATGTGATTTTTGTTATCAAAGTTTAGACAGAATCAGTCCCATCTGTCATGTATGTTCACAGATTAACCTAAAGTAACATGGTTAGTAGGGGACAAACTGGAGAGTAGAATTCATATCTCTAGCTAAATAATCCACATTCCTGAAATACACTCATCAACTATGAGATAACTGTTCTCTTTAAGAAATGATTACTTGGGCTTCCCTGGTGGCACAGTGGTTAAGAATCCGCCTGCCAGTGCAGGGGACACGGGTTCGAGCCCTGGTGCGGGAAGATCCCACATGCCGCGGAGCAACTAAGGCCATGCACCACAACTACTGAGCCTGTGCTCTAGAGCCCGCCAACCACAACTACTGAGCCTGCATGCCACAACTACTGAAGCCCGTGAGCCTAGAGCCCGTGCTCCGCAACAAGAGAAGCCACGGCAATGAGAAGCCCGCGCACTGCAACGAAGACCCAACGCAGCCAAAAATAAATTTAAAAAAAAATTTATTAAAAAAAAAATTACTTGATTCACAAAAGCATTCTCCAGTGTTAAAAAAACAAAACATCCTGAAAAGCAAATGGTTATTAATTTACATTTCGGAACACAATGAGTATATTAGGGGACCTAAAAATCTAAAACTCAAATGGAAACCATTTGAACATTCTAGGCTGTTCTTTTCAATATTTGAAATTAAGCAATCTTAAATATACATTTTAGAAAAGGGCTGATAAATACACCACACCTAAAATGTTTCTCTAGTCTCTCTGAAAGGAGTATTATCAAACAACATATCTTGTGCAAGTTCTTTACCACATGGTTATAAAATACAAATACAAAAATCAATTTAAAAAGATTTAATTTATTATAATATTAATATTCTACATAACATCATTTGATAGGACAGATTTAAAATTCATAGTTCAGAACGATTTCCTAAACACAAAAGAAAAAGCAAGGACATAAAAGTGTACCTTGGTTTGTATCATTCTCTGTGGAATATTGTTCATGGCATTGGAAAGCCAACCTTCAAGGCTTTTTGCAAAATTTCGAATGGCTTGGGTCAAGGCACCTAAATGTTAAAGAATACAAGCAGAACGAAAAAGATACCAAAGAACATTAATCTTTATGCTAGAATAAGGGAAAACATGCAAGCACAACATGTGAAATAGCACAGACCTTATATTATCCTCATTGACAAGACTTTATTTAACATTATTCCTAACTTTGAAAGAATCCAAATATTATATCATGGGCTTGTCTTTTAAAGCTATTTTGTTCCCAGATACTTATGATACTTTGTTGGGAAATGAAAACATTCAAACATTTTTGCTTATAGCAACATATACCAGTTGTGAATATACTTATGGAATTTTTTATCTTAGACAAAACACTCTTTTCAAAAACAGCTTTGTGCTCAAAGGCTAAGTATTTTCTTTAGAAATTCTTTATCTTGACTTTTTTCAAGCTCTTAACCTATTTTCATTTCTTTAGTTAAAAAGAAAATAATGCAAAGCTTTCTCTTTTTCTCTATGCATCTCTTTACATTAGAACATGTCAATTAGAGTAGTTATCTCACTCGTGTTGAAAAGTAAGGTAAAATTAAAATTGCCTGCCTTGATAATTCTGGATAACTATTCTCCATTTCACTGGCAGGTAGCGATAAAAGAACACTGTGATAATAAAATTGCTGTCACAGAGACCAATATTCTTAAGATATTCCTAAAACAGTCCATTCCATATTCTTTACATTTCTGTTAAAACCTGAATAGGGATAGGTCCCATGAGATTAGTTTTTATGGTGGTCATAAAATGATTAGAAGCATTTTCCGTTAACAGGGGTGATTATGACTATTTTATAAGAACAGATCTGCTTACTGAGAGGGCTGTACAATAGGAAACAGAATTCTTCTCTTGTTCAACAAGTAATTCAGTCAGTAGCATTTTATTTCACCTGTGCCCAAGGCGCCACAGTGTAGGGAGCAGTTTTAGACATTTAATAAGTTAGTGTTTGAAGCACCCACAACAGAAAATAAATCCCTGTGGGTTCCCTATAATGTGGGTAAGTCTTACAATTGGTAGTCCACAATAAGAGACAGAGAAGTTACATTTTTGTCCAAGGCTCCCAAGAATATTAATGATGGGATTAAATTCCTTGGTTTTTCTTTCTGTGCTCAAATGAGTCTGACATGCTTCTTTATTACTTTTGTAAAAGCAGGGTTAGAAATAATTAACTTACTCAAATTAATTGCAGAAGATATAAATTTTACTATTCCAATAATAAAAACAACCAATTTTTAAAAATTATTTCTTTAAGTGGTCAAATGACAGAAGAGGGACTGAGATGGCTACATTTTGATTAGGAAAAACACTCAAGAAGTGCAGACTTTTAACCATGAGAATCATCTATTGGAAACACTGAGTTGGAAATTTCTTGAGAACTAATTTTTTGAAATTTCCAAAGCTTCTCACTTCAGCCAAAAAGAAAAAAGAAAGAAAAATATTTTTCTGTTGTATTATGTACTGGAACCATGGAGGGCAGGCATGAATGGAAATGAAAAAGAGTGGAAAAAAAAATTAAAGACCCTCTTTGAAACTCAGTAAAATTTTTACAAGATTCAATTTGGCTATCTGTATTACGTAGTTTTCTATAATTAATATATAATAATTACTTAATCTGAAAAAAACAAGAACTGGGAAAAGTTACTTTAAAAAAATTTAATATGGGTCTTGTTTTATTTAGACACATTTAATGCTAGGGAGATTGTAAAATAAAAAAATATGTTTTGTATCTCAAATGATTGTAAGTTTTTCCTTTTTTGTACTAAATGACATTTTGGGTCACCTTTAATTATAATCATAAATTGTACATTTGAGTGTTACCAGTTGAGTTCTTACACAATTTTTTACACTTCACTTTTTTTTCCCCATTTTCAGATAAATGTATTTTAGAGTATAGTAGCTTCAAGCTGACTTTAAATTAGTGTGATATGCAGACTTTTTTGGCTAAAAAAAGGAATCCCATCTGGACAGTAAATGGTAGAGTGAAGTACTAGTAGCCAGGAAAATTAAATTTTCAAAAATAAAATTAAGTTCGTTCTCTCTATAGGGATACATGTCAGATCAAATTGAGCAGATTGACAACTTTTTCTCATGAATGGATGGTTAGAAATTTAAAACTACTTTAAAGCTAACTTGTCTCAACCTGCCTATGATTAATATTAAAATGCATACAATAAGAAGATAGTGATCTACACTGTATTTTAAGCTTTATTTTTGTTAAGTCTTGTTATAGAACAGGAATTAAAATTCCAAATTTACTTGGTAGGGTGGCACCTTAATGCATCTTGTAATTTCAGAGAAACTGTAAAACTATACTCATGAGATAATTCCTGAATTTGAGTTGTCTGAATGCAGAGACAAACTACTTGACAAAATAAAATGGTTTTCAAATCAAAATTTGCCAAAAACAAAGGTCATGTGTATTGTGTGCTTAAAAATTCTGGGGTTTAAAGCCAACTACACTTGATACATGATTTAACTTAAGGAACTGCTGAGTTTACAAGTTAAAGTCTTGTGATGCTATAACACAGAAGCAAGAGATTTTAGAATTGTTTAATGAATACTGATGCTGTTGACTGGCCTCAAAAAAGAAAGCGTTCACTGACACCTTTCCTTATATCTCATGAGAGAAATTTATGTTGGTGGCAAGATGTCATAGGCTAATGAGCTACCCTATGCAACTTCTCTTAAACATCTCTAGAGATTATCACTCAGAGCACAGGAAGCAAGACAAAAACAGGAAAATCAGATTCTGGAACATAAATCAGTAGAGAATTTACACGTTGAAATTTTCCATGACAACATCACTTTTAATCAATCTTTAGTCAGGAAACTTGGTGCAGATAGGGTAGAAAATATTAGTAATTTATAAAAATGTGAGACCATGGCAGCTGGATTTTTTAAAAACTAATTTCTATACAAATTTATGTATGTTTATGTGTGTGTTCATTGATATTATATGTAAATGTATGTCTAAGCATATATTTTAAGGTGGTAGGGAACATATGAAATAACTCATATCTTCCACTGTTATCATATTTTAAAAAAGAAAGTATAAACATACAAATGTTAGTATCTTCACCATTTCTTGCTAAATCCCTATTTAAATATTTTCTGGAACGATTTAACACAAATTAACTGTGAAGAGTGTACTTCGAGTACAAGGCTGCTAATTTTACAAGCTAAAAGATTGCTTTTACCTTATTAATGTCACTGTAGAGTAGCAATTCTGTTCCATATCTTTAAAAGTCAAGGTTACTAGTAGGTGCTCATAAAGATGTACACCTAAAATCATTTCAACTGCCTCTAACACAAGTATCCATAATGGCTTTTATATTGACACTTGCAAAAAATAGCTTTGTTTGCAACAGGGTAGTTTAAAAAACACTATCACTTAAAAAAGTAATCTAATTTATCTATGTAATTCCTATTTGCTTCATGGCAGGAACACAGTGCTAGTGCAGTTACATTGATTTTTCTCTCAAAATGCCAGTTAAGCATTACTGTTAATGGAAACTGCATTTGTAGTTCTTAACATGATGTCGGTGACAAAGTAAATGCTTTTATAAAGAAATTCAACTTCAATAGAAACCAAGATAAATTCATTTCAAATCAAAAGCAAACATGAAAGAGGCTGGTCTAGCAATTACAGATTTCAAAAATTCTGGGCTTTATGAAGGAAACCTTTTCCTTGGGTAGAATGATTTTCACATGGTTGACTGGCCTGGGAGTGTTCTTGCAATTAGTCATTGGGGCTGTCACATCTATAGGTTGTCTTTTTTGTCAAAAAGAAAATGAAAGATTGAAAAACAGAGAATTTTTCCCTTTTTACTACAGTTTTGCTCTAGGCTGCTTTCATGCAATACTCTGTGTTGCATGTTTTCTATTTGGCAAATTTAATGAGATTAGAATCACTCTAGTTTGCAACGTCACTACCCAAAACTTCCTGGGTGGAATGTATGAGAACAAAAGCATCCGTACTTGTCTGCATTTAACTTACTAGGAATAGGTCTAAGGACGTCGGGGATGAGAATCTCCACCAAAGCCTGGTACATCCCATGGTCACAGTTACACATCCATTTCAGGATAGACTCATGTTTGCACAGAGTTATCAGCTTTGCTTTCGGAAGTCGACTTTCTATTTCACTCAGATTGCTGGTGTGAATAAATGTAGCAAATGAATAGATGGCAAATGAGGATAAAAAAGAAAATGGACTTTAAAAATAGTTTTAGTTTATCAAATATTACTGAGGTTAGAACTATACCACCATTGCCCTGGTGCCACACGGCTGGATATATATAACACTCCCCCAGAGCTGCCTATGCACGTTAATACTTTCTGACGGTATGAAAGGCAGATATGATACTAATTCCATGAGGATGAAATAGTTCTACTGCAGTCCCCCAAATCAATATAAATGGGAGCTATAATACACACGCTGAAACCTCAAAAGAGTAGTTTGTGGTTTATTTCAATCTATTCAATTAATGTTATCAGGTAAGGTTCACAACTGGTATACATATCTCTGATTTGTTAGCTGTGACATCTACTCAGCCATGAAAATGAATTGGAAAAGCATATTGATTCTGACCTTGATTCAGTAATGGTAGTGCCATCAGTTGGAGTAGAGGGAGAATAGCGCCAGAATGTTTGCCACAATTTTTCTATCAGGCTAAATTGAAGATTCACAACAACGTCCAATATTGCCTAAAAAACAAAATGGTTATTGATATTACCTTACAAAATTTCTTATGGGGATGTGTGAGGAGTACATACTGTAACAAGACTTAAATGTAAAGATACTTTTGGGTTCATAAATTAATATGGTGAAACTGGACTAAATTTTGCCAATGGAAATGGGAAAACAAAAGAGATTAGCTAGGAAAAAAAGGGGGGAAATAACTCTTAAATGATTAAGCAGGGTAACTTGTATTCCTCCCAGAATGACCTCACATCCCACCCTTACTTTTTCCTCTCTTTTCTCTCCATTTTCACGCTTGCTTCCCTGACTTTTCTTTCATTCCTTAACCCACTACTTCCCTGGTTCCCTTACTATTCTCAGATCCACAGGGACATAGAACATACATTCAATTCACATCAGTCTTTACTGGACTAGCTGTGTCCACTAGCCATAAAAAAAAAAAAGCAGAAGAGAAGGGTATGGAGGTGCTTGTGTATGGCAGATGGAGTTAGGGCTAAATCAGCTCTGGTTAGGGCTGCTGACCATGGGTTCTGGAGTGTTCCTAGCCAAGCAGAGGCTGGGGGCAGAAACTACAGAGTCAGGCTGACCTCCAGAGGGTAGTGCCTGTCTTGGCAGAAGAAAAGCACAGCACACACCTCTCTGTGGTCACAGAATGGCTTACATTCAATCTTCTCTCTGCATACACCCTTTAGAGAGAAGCTATAGGACTAGCCCCTTTTCTAACCTTGGGGGTGGGGGCCCTCACCTCCTCCTTCTTAATTTTATGTCTTAGATCTCCAGCTGCATCAAGGACATTTTTTTTTTGATGATGCTAAAATTTGCCACTTTCATTAACTTTTGATGATCATATTTAATTTCACCCTGCCATTGCAATTAGTCTGCAAATTCGCCTTCAGATAAAAAGCAGTCATGGGCTTCCCTGCTGGCGCAGTGGTTGAGAATCTGCCTGTCAATGCAGGGGACACAGGTTCGAGCCCTGGTCTGGGAAGATCCCACATGCCGCAGAGCAACTAGGCCCGTGAGCCACAACTACTGAGCCTGCGCGTCTGGAGCCTGTGCTCCGCAACAAGAGAGGCCGTGATAGTGAGAGGCCCGCGCACCGCGATGAAGAGTGGCCACCACTCGCCGCAACTAGAGAAAGCCCTTGCACAGAAACGAAGACCCAACACAGCCATAAATAAATAAATAAATAAATAAATAAATAAATAAATAAATTAGGAAAAAAAATATCCACACCGCTAAATTAAAAAAAAAAAAAAAGCAGTCATAAAACCAAAACTTGTTTGTACAAAGATCACGTGATTCTGTGATTATTTTCAGTACAAAAGACAAGTCCTCAGTATAACGTGTTTGATGTCATCAGCATTGAGAACAAAAACACGTAAAACAGCCCCTTCAAAATCTGCAAAATTCATAGAAGCTAAGAGACAACAAGGGGCAATCGAGAGAATTAGTCTGAACATTTAAGGCAGAAAGAGGAAACTGCAACTTTGTAATTCTGGAGTCTGTGCTACCCGTGTAGATCTGGCCCTGTGCATGATACAGAGAATAATTGATGTTCTATACAAAAACACTCTGAGACCAATTCAAGTATTAAGCAAAATCTGTTTGGGGGCATGTTCTGGGAGCTAGTAGGAAATGTTGCAAGTAGTTGGAAAATGAAAATGGAGGGAAGGGGACTAATTAATTAACATGCTCCCCACCCTTTAATATCAGCAACAATAAAAACACAAAAGCAAGCCCTGGAAGGAAAGGCATCCAGATGTCCTTGCTCCCAGGCAAAACCCAAAACCTTCTCAGGAGGCAAATTATTATAGCTGCTTTCCCAAATGTAGTTTAGGCACATTCCGAGAGATGTCTATTAATGAAGCAATTAGTAATATCTGATACAATACCTTACATATTTCTAGCTATGAGATTGCTGTAAGAACACTATGCATATATTAAAAGAAAAAAATGACTGTCAGAGCATCTTGTGTAGAAAATTATATTTGTTCCTTACATAACTAGTGATACTTCCAAAATATCTTTGATAAGCCAACTGTGCGAATTCCAAATAACAGCCAAAATGGGTATATTAATCTTTCTTAAAAACATAGATTATAGGAAATATGAAATAAAATAAGGCAAGTAACAAATTCAGCGCACCTTAAATTAAGTATCTCTTCAAATGAAATAATCTCAAATAATTCTTCTGAAAAGGACATTCATATCAGCCACATTTAGTCAGTTTTACAAATGAATAAAACATTTTATCATTTGTCCACCCACTTTTAAATATGTTCAAACTAAAATGTATGCCAAATATAGTTTAAAATAATCCGTATTCCACTGGCTTAGGGCAAACAACCATTTACAGGACTGGATCCGAGACTCAGGCACCTGTCCTTGAAAAGTTTGGAAGTGTGACAGGAAAAAATAATTAGAATTCTTCCTTTTCATATATGTCTTTATGCCCCATGAGAGATGGCATGAACACTGGTAACTCTGAAATAAATGAGAATCATTCTATGAACTGCCATTTCCCATGCAGATTAATTACTATGTATGTTCATATCTCTTCATATAGAGTATTCCTGACAATTAATGAAAATTTTGTAATCCAAAGAATATTTTCACCTTATTGGGGGAATTTTTCATTTAGATTAATTTTTTTTTAAACATCTTTATTGAAGTATAATTGCTTTACAATGGTGTGTTAGTTTCTGCTTTATAACAAAGTGAATCAGTTATACATATACATATGTTCCCATATCTCTTCCCTCTTGCATCTCCCTCCCTCCCACCCTCCTAGATTAATTTTAATGTATATTCTTTAGTAATGTAAATAATCATGCTCCAAGTTATATTTTGAATAAATATGAGAAACTTAAAACAATCCAAATTATATTTGTGTAGGCGGGGTTGCTTGAAGCAAGGTTCACCTGAACACAGAGAAATGAGAAACTGATTAGAGAATCTTTATGTAAATCTTCATTGAATATACATGATATTCATGCAGAAAGAAAGAAAGAAATTTTTTTCTAGATAGGTAAGGATCATCCAGAAATTCTCTAATATTGGGAAAAGCAGTCAAAGAGAAAAAGATAGTAAGTGTTTTTCATCATAACAAGAAATGCTGGGAACAACAAACTGGCAGGACATGTTGAAAAACACTTCTGGCACACAGTTTGTTAATAAAGAGAGAACTTGCCCTTGGTTGTTAATAATCTAGCACCCTTGACAAGTACTCAGATTCACTCAAGCAGTTCTTATTTCTGGAGTCGGAACAAAAATCTGTGAATGTTATGAGCTGAGACTTCTCACTGCATACTGCATCATCAGCAGTCAGGAGGACTGCCCAAGGATTATCTTTTACTTCTAAGTAGATCATAAATAGCCCTGGAATAAAGCTACTTAAGTTCTAAACAGTTCCTCTTTCAAAAGGAGGGGTACTTTAGAAGACTCTTATGCAATCTGTTATCTTCTTTCTACCAGGTGAGCTGCAGGTGCACGCGGGCTTGGAGAGAGTTCACCTCCTGGAGACAATGTAGCCAATTTTGATATAGGATACTCAGAAAGGGAGTAGGAGTAGGGATGGAAAACACTAAGAGAAAACTCAACCATGAAAACAAAACAAAACTAGAGCCTCAATGACCCCTGGAAGGAACACCTAAAGTGCTTTATAAAACATTTCTAGAAAATAGTTTTGATAGAAATACACATTTATGGTGTAAAATTCAAAAGGTAAAAAGAGTATATTGAAAAATTAAGTCTCTTTCCCCTGACTCCCAGTCACTAAGTTTTCTTCCCAAAGGCAACCAGCATTAATATTTTGTTCTTTCTTCTGAAGAGATGTATATAACAGGTTCTTTTTCACTCAAATGATAGTATATTATACTCGCTGTTTTACATCTTGCTTTTTCCCTTAAAAATAAATCCTGGAGCTTGTTCCAAAATGTACATTTAGAGTTGCCTGTTCTTTTTAATGGCTGCATAGCATTCTACTCTATAGATCATACCATATTTTATTTATTCAGTTCCCTGTTAGATATTGAAGTTATAAGCAATCTTTTTCATTAAAAACCATAATGCAACAAGTTCCCTGTACACTTATCTCTTCCCCTACATGTAAGCATTTTTCTAGAATGAGTACCTATAAGTGGAATTGCTTCATCAAAGGATTCGTATTAGAATAGGCTAAGAAGATGGAAAGTAAAATTTATTCTCCCTGAGACATGAAGAAAAGATAACTTATTAGTGCTCAAAGAAATATGAAGTAACTTTATCTGTCCTCTAGGAATATGTTTGATTATTCTGCTTTAGCAAGTTGCCTGGCAAAACCTAGCACGTGTCCGACTATGTTTGAAAAGACTTACCTCACAGTGCTCTCGATAAAGACTCTGCAGTGACTTGATATCCTCAAAGGTAGTACCATCTGGCAGAGAAGAGATTTCAACTTCTCCAAACTCTGGAAGTGCTCGAGATGCATCTGTTACCATGACAACACAACAGAAAAACAGTTATTGTGGATGGTGCCAATTACAGATTAATGAGGGCAAATTTAAGAAGACTAAAAAAGAAAAAAATTTAAAGGTCAGTGGTCCAAAAAGCAAGGACTTTTCATATTAGTATTTTATAAACAAAACTTAGCAGCAGCAGCACAAAAGAATAGAGAGGATACTTTTAAAATTCTAGAGAAACTGAATTTTCACTATGATTATATTGGAAATAACATATCTCAGTGTCTCTCAATATAGGACCCCTATGATAAGAAAAATACCTTGAGCTGGCCAGTATCAATTTTAGTTATTTTTATCATTATATTACTTAGGTATATAAAAATAAATCTAGCTTTAAACTTATTATTATGCTTATACCTCTCATATAGTCATAAACTAAAAGACCTACAAAATAAGTACAAAGAAACCTAAAAAAATAACATTAAACTTAACAACATTAATTTGATATGATAGATGATGCTGTTGTCCTGTAACTGAATTACCTCTTGCAACATGAATACAGTATTGACTGTTGCGGCGCAGGATCTTTTGAGTTTGATAGCCCTATACCAACACATACTTCATGATGGCTGGTTCTCCCATTATGCTTCTATATTCAAATGAGCTGTGAAACTTTCCTATACACGGAGCACTGGGACATCATTTAGCCTTCCCTTGGCATGAAGGAGCAATTTACATAGTAAGTCTCTCTCTGTTCTTTTCTCATTGGCTCTGGACAATTAATGTAATACACTTTGGTGCCAAGCTTATGATAAATTCAAATACAAATGCAGAAACTAAAACTGCAGAACGGCATTCGTTCTAGTCTTCCAGGTAATCCAGAATATGCTTTTACTTTTTTTTAAGATTATAATTGAAATAAGGACACAAAATAAAAAACATAAAGATTCTTGCTGAGAGCTCAAGGGTCTACAAGAATATACTTGAGGACTCTAGCTTGGGAATGCTACCATAACATAATGCTTTCAACTTCAGTAGCCCTTCTGACCCCGGAGTACATTTCAGTTGTCTTTGTCAGAAAGTGCACATAGACACATATACACACACACAGACACATACACACACGCACTCTCTGAGAGCTTCTACTTATCTTGATCTGTTGTACCGAAACTATGCATGTTCATCTCTAGAAGAGCTGTCAATTAAAGTGCCATTTTTGCACCTTTAGCTATGACAGGAATATGCAAAAGGTTCAAGTTCCACTTCCTTAACTCTTTAAATAACAAGAAACATGTATACCATCTATAAAATTACAAAAGTAGGAAATACTGTGATCAATTTAAAAGAATAAATTACTTTTTAAAAGTTTATAATAATTTTTTCTAATCTGAGACTATATGCATATGCAACTTTATACGCAGGAAATGAGAATTCTTTTTGGCACTTCAAGTTACTACTGAAACTACCACACAATTTTGATCATAAATGCCCAATTAATACAAATTCTGGAAAACAATTTCATAGAAATGAGCTTTTAATTCATATGCATTTAAAAGTTCTACATAGCTTGAGATTTTTAAAAATAAGCTCTTTTTCTACGAAAAAGTAGAAATTAACTAGAACTATCATATAATGTGCATAGTTTCAGCACACACAAAAAACTATGTAATTAACATCTGTAATAGACATTGTACTTGGAGAAAACACTGCCGTTGTTCTCTTGTTTTCAAAATCCTGATAGCAACTAATATGCATTACACCTTAACATACCTAAAAACTGTTGATGATGTTGACTTTGGGCAATTACAGTTTGCTCAACAGATGTGCCTGTCTGTTGACCACTTCCTGTGAAACCATCTGCAACCCCATCCACTTTCTGCATAGGCTTGTACCTAAAAATATTAGATGGGAAGAAACAAATAAACCAAATTATTCCTTGCTTTTTTGTACTACACAAAACTCCCAAGGCATTCAATTTTGTTGTCTTCTTTAATGTCTTATGATAGTTGTAAGATTTTCTTCCTTGACAGTCTCATAAAGTTAGGATGAAGAAATTTTTGAAATTGTAAAAAGGAAAAAGAAGGGGAGGGGCTCAGGAAGGGGACCCATTTTCAAAAATTCAGAAATTTAGCTAAGAATGAAAGTGTTAGGAGGTATTTCTTTGGACAGCAGTAGCAAAGATGTCCATGATTATAGTTTTAATACACAGTTTGAACATAACTTTTAATGGCCAATGGATCAAGGGAGAAACATGTTAAATACATTGGGATGTTAATCTGTATTAGGATCTAGGACATTGGGCCTGAGAAATGTTAATGAATGGCTTTCATTTAATTAATATCTCCAAAATATGATTCAGCCTACAAATTCTACCATACTGTTTTTCATATCACCTAAAGCCTCCCATGCATAGCAACACATTCATCTCCTCTGACTCCTGTCCACATCTGCAAATACAAAGACCATAAGCATCAGCTTGCAGCAAAATGCATGCAAAAATCCATCTACAAACCTAGGTTATCAAATTTAAAAAATAAAAAGAATCAAAGTCAGCTACAATTATGTATTTATATTTAGGTCCTCGTTATACAAACTCATGAACTTTCCATACTGCTAAAATAGAGAAAAGATGCTTCAGCAGCATGGGCAAGAAGGAAAGACTGCTTGGGAGAGAAATACCACATACAAAAAATGCATAGGTAAGTCTCCTAGGATAAGCAAATACAAAGTAAGAAATAAGCAGCAACTATAATTTCTTCTTTCTCTAAGATTTCATATATTTTTCTTCATTTTAGAAATTAAAAAAAACAGATAAATGCAAGAAAAAGTTAAAATCTACAATGAGCTTATTACCTAGAGATATCATCATGCACTTTATGTTGTTTGTCCTTCCATTTTTTCCCATTTCTAATTATATTTATAAACAGAACCACCTAATATTCTCACCACCCAGATACTTGACTCGTACACTGATACCATAAGTTAACTGTATCATTAATATGAAGTTACTGTGAGTAACAATGTCCCCACTACATGAACAAGATACACTCAAAGATGCCTGCACTCTGACCACAGACAGGAAATGAACGGACCTGGTGAAACACTGCACAAACTAACGTTGAGGTTGCCTTAGGAAATGATTCCATCTTGAATGTTATTAATTATGACTTAGATAAATGAAATTTCCACGAAAAACTGCAAAGTCACTCATAATGACATTTACATGTATTTCTTATGTGATAGCATCTCACAAAGGACTATATGAAAAGCAAAAATAAAGTCAGAAGATGAACAGGGTGAAAAAAGGGTACAGCACACTCATTCTTGTTATCATTTTAGTGATGACCGTGTACCACCAAAATGTTGGTTGTTATTTTCTAATGATATAAAAGAACTCAAACCTATTCTTTTCATTAATGGGAAAAAAATCTGGAAGTACTCTTCAATTGGGGCCACACCAAGAGATAACACAAGGGTTAGTATTGTGATGTGCTAGAAGTGCCATTTATAAAAAATTGAATGTTTTTCTGATTTTTTTTTCCTCCTTAAAGAATCATCTTAGAGAGGCAAAAAAAAAAACAAAAAACCTTTGTGAGGCAAGAACTTGGGGTACTTGTGTGGGGCAGCAGTTGCTAACCATTCTGTTCTAGAAGACTTGAGTGATTTTATCTTTAGGGAATGTATTTAGGGACGCTTTTGTCCTCATTGATCCATTCCAGGTTTCATTTGATTTTAGCCTCCCTTTTTCATCTGTGAAGTTTTATATCGCTAATAAAATAGGCTAAAATTGTTTAAACATGTTTCTTCATTTACGTTAATGGAGTTTGGGGTTCATGGAGTTAATAAACAAATGTGGTTAAAGGGATTTGAATTATTTACTCTGGAGAAGAGAAAAATGGAAGTATTTCCTATAGTCTTCAATTATACTAACTTTCAGTATAGGATGAGATGGTAATTATTAGACTTTGCCCAGCTATGCTTTATCCTGCACAGAGTCTAATATACTACAGATGTTTAATAGGCACAAGTATCAAGGACCGTAAAAGGATATGACATATATTCGTCTTAGACTGACATATAGACATCTTACAGATGCTATGTCACTATCTACTTGCACATAGTGCTTAGCAAGCCTGTAGTCTGCAAGCAAAATTATCTGCTTCCTTAGAAAGATGTAGACAGCAGCAGTTCCAAACGAGAAAGAGATTTTTTTAATAAGCACTCAAAGTCACAATACATTAAAATTAATGTATGATTATGCTTAATAATAATGATATTGAGTGGGAAGGACTGATTAGAGGTACATTCTATTACACAGGAGATGGAAAATACATCAAGATTAGCTTGTAGACAAAAAGGAAATAAGTTGATTAATTCTGGAGAAACTGTACAGGTCAGTACTTAAGAACAAATCTTACTTAGGAGAGGTGAAGAAAAAAGAAAATACAGTCAGAATTGTAAAATGAGAGGTCTAATTCTAAGCGCAGAGTAAGGGTCACAAAGTGAAAGGTAGATTGAATGGATTGGGCGAAGATGCACTATGTGTATCCATTCTTGCTTGCCTGGGTTAGCAAGAATAGGACCTCTATAAGCCAGAACCTTCCATTCTATCTCTTTAGAGAAAGGTGTGAAGACAAGTTTGGGAGGGCTTTGTGACATAAAGAATGACATCAGAAAGGGCAGGGATAGGGCTCATATAAAGAACAGTATTAGTGTGGGCCTGTAAGTATGAGAGAGCTACCAGGTAGTGTTGACTTTTGCTTTTCCTGCTTTAAGTAGTGGCATATCCACAGTGTATTGCCTGGCACTGTATTGATACTTAGAAGGAATCACCAGAAATTAGAAATACTGAACTGAGGAAAGCTAGATGTTACTTTTCCTGATGTCCTGTCTAAGGAAAACATCCTATCCCTCCCATCACCTCAGAGGGCTGGGGCTTCCCAGAGAAGGAGGGAGTTTAACAGGAAGTTGAACAGGCACATTATACATAAGCTAAGCAAATAATTGTGGTAACTGACTCTTTTGGAAGAAACAGTTCTAGATGATATTATATTAGGTTTTGCAACCTAATTGTATATCAGTATCTGGGTAGCTTTCAAAAAAAAATTCAAATGCTAGGCTCACCCTAGATCTACTGAACAAAATCTTTGAGAATGGGGATTAGGAATTTATTATTTTAACTAGCTTCTCATGTACTATTTAAGTAGCCTGCACAAAACTAGACCACAGGAGCTTCTCAGACCAATAATAAATTCCTTCAGCCCAATGTTGTAGAAATACAATTAGAACATTACAGAAAAGTCATTTTTCATAAAATAAGTCATCATTTCTCAATTTTTCAATAAACTACATTTGTAATGTAAATAACTATCTCTGAATGGATGGTGGATGAATGAATGAATGTATGAATGAATGCTCAAGGTAACATTTCATTTTATCACACCATCAATTGATCTTAACATATAGCAAATCTATTTAACAAATATTTATTGAGTATTTACTATGGGTAAAGTATTGTAGGGGCATGACTTTGAAAAGGCTGTGTATAAATAGAATTTTTCCAGGATGTTTTTTAATATTCCATTGACTTACATGATAATCCAACATTATCTTAACTCTGATTGAATTTCAAGTGACTTTTTAACATTGAAACACAGCTTTCAGATTTCCTATCTCTCTCTCTCTTTTTTAACAGAAAATAATCACTATTTAAATACTAAATTGTAAAAAAAAGATACGTTTTCTACTGAAAAAAATTCTTTGTCGAATCTTTTAAAAAACTGAACTCTTCAGTATTTAAGAATTCTCTGCTTTTACGCCCATTTATTTTACAAATTCATTGTTTTAGAATAGGTTTTCTTATAGTAGATTCTTAGTGCTCTTGAGCTGTGTGCGCTCTGAGAAAGACCTGTACTACATCAAATGAAGAAACAGCTCTTGGTTTCAAAATTAGTAAGAGGCAAATGATAATTTTAACAGCTTGCAACTCCCTGGGCAATCAAAGCTAAAGTTGTTAATGATTAAGAAATCAAAGAAACTCTAATACTTTAATAGCTGAGCGTATGCCTGAAACCTGTCACTAACACAGGAACTTGGAAAATTATTAGGAATCTTCCCCCATGGGGATAGTTATAGCTGTTATTTAGAACTTGGACAGCTGTAACTCTTCTGTAAAATAATATCTAATTCTGTCAATAATCTCACACATAAAGACACTGAAGGAGTCCAATGGAAGGCAAAGAATGGTATATAGTTACCATCACATTCAACTAACAGTACCAGGTGGAAGGATTTTCAACAGACTAAATGAAACATTTGGAAAACGACCTTTGAATCAGGTGAAAAATGTACATGAAAGATGCAAAATCTGAGCTGTATAGGCATTTAGGGTCATTATTATGTTTATAAGTCTAGAAGGTACACAATCATTTGATTTGCATGACAATCAGGACAAAAGGCTAAAATTTTCTGCTGGAATCTTGAGATTCTCTTTGGAAAAATTGTCCCAGAAAATTTGTAGATGATTTGAGGTCTGAAATGAACTAAATGATATAAACATGAACAGATCAAAAGAAAATAATGCTGAGTGCCATCTTTTCAGAATAGTAATGAACTCCTTGATGCCACACTGAATACTTCTATATCTAAACAACTTCTAACATCAACCCTGCTGGTTAATGATAGTTATTACATCTCTTCAATCCTTGGTGGCTCTCATAGTATTTGTCTTGTCATTAGCTCTACATCTATAATTGGGAAAGGATAGGAGGAAAAATTCAACTCAAATGGGGGTATTTGTATTAATTGCATCAGTTTTAGTAGGAAATGTGGGAGAGGTAGGGAAGGGAAGAGGTTGAAGCTGCTGCCTGAAATAAAAGTCTATGGATCATTCATTCATTTCACAAATGACAATGTGCTCACTGCTCTCCTAGGTGCTGAAAATGCAATGTTGAAAGAGGTAAATAAGGTTCCCTTATCTCATGAATTTCATTGAGTTCTCCTAGCGTAGGTAATTTAGGGTTAACTGTATAGACCTGATATATTCTTGCTACAAATATGTATGACACCTTTAGGATACTTCTTTTATCTACAGCTGGTCCTTTCTGTTAAACTGATCCTACAGGAATGCTCCCACTCTTCCTTTATTTGGAGAATGACAACCTGACTCCACCTGATGTCAAGACAGCAACAAAAACGAAAAAGGGCATCTGCAGCTCTATCTAGGAAAAAATAAATTAGTGAGCTTCTTGCATACAGTAAAATTAAATGAGCTTCAGTTTGCTTAACAGTAGATAATGATATAGTTGCCAAATGAGATCTTGCACATAAAGTGCTTATTGATGAACAATTTACAAGTTCAATAAATGTTCATCAGAAGGATAAGTGGTGACTGTTAGTATTAAACTTTACATGAATGACTATACTTAATAATTACTGAATGTGATTATTTATGATTCTCCCATCTTCAATGGAAAATATATTTACAGCAAGGACTTGCTGCAGTGGCAGTGAACATCAAATACCTCAGTGCCAAGATTCCTTGTTTATCTCCTAAAAGCCAAATGCAGATACCTGATCATCCTCCCACTAAAGACTCCTGCCCTCCTGCCACCCTCAGCTGCCTCAGAGCAATTTACCAGCCCTAGATGCTTATCTCTGTAATGACACCAGGGAATTTATGGCCAGGAGAGGAACTGTTAACTATTAACATCAATCACAGTTGGAAACCACAGGCCTGGAGGTATAGAGAAATGGAAGCCAAACTTGCCCAATTGCCAGGCTTCATTCTTCTCCAAAACAGCCTTATTCTTAAAGAAATACTTTCTAAAGAAATATTTTCTCTAGTGCATATAGTATAATAATGATAATAATTATTATTTTATCCTATCACTTGGATATTTCCAGTTATAAAGCCCTTTATATACTTTTTTCCACTTGAACTTCAAAATAATCTTTGAGGTAGTCTATTATTATTTCTATTTTGCAGATGAAGAAACTGAGGTTCAGTGAAGTTCAGTCACACACACTGAAGTGCCAAAGCAGCCTGTATTCAAATCCCTATTTCCCACCTTTAAATATAAGGTTCATTCCACTAATCTATGAAACTATATTAAGAAAGGTCTTCAAATGACAAAGGTTCTTGTCCTCCCTCCTTAGGAACACGCATGCTTTCACATCTGTCTACAGCCAACTAGCCTTGCTGTCACATCTTTCCAATTGGCCTCTATTTTCCTCTCCTCAGTGCCACAAAGATTTCCTCTTTCACAGAATCCAATTCCTATGAAAACACCATTCACAGAGGCAGAAAGCGGCACATTTCCTCACTTATTTAGGACATACTCAAGTGTGATTTTCCCCTTAAATTTTATTACATGTGCACGTTTCTCTTTGGGTTATATTACCTCTTCAAGGACGGAATTCTTATAAGAACAAAGACAAGAGGACTGGGTTCTTGTCCTGGTTTCTATATGATCGTGGATACATTATCTATCCTTTATGGACTTCAGTTTTCTCATCAAGAGGATGAGGTGCGCTAGGTGACCTCTCCCTTCCAGCTCTAACTTTCTATGATTCTGTGAATTCTCTTTTAGATGTGATGGACATATTCTATATGCAACCATTGATTGTTATGTATTTGTTGAAGGAATGATATATGCAGTTTAATACTTTGAGAATGGCTACTGGGATCAAACACAGCCAAGCACATTGTCAAACACACTTGGCTCTATTCCACCACTTTTGCTACTAGGATTTGGAAGAATAGCTGACATACATGGGCCAACACTCTCTGAGTGCTTCTTTTAAATATTAGAAATAAACTGCAGCAAACATTTTTACTTAGTTTGTAAAGCTGAAAATTACTCATCTCCTTTTTGCTCTATAATAACCTAATTTATTTATTGTCTAAATTAGGGTAAGCAAATTAGTCCATGAGTGAATTTCCTTGAAAACTGAAGACTACCTCATTTAAGTGCAGAAGTTATTTTCACATGAAATATTTTCAACAGAAGGTATTAAAAGAAACCAACTATTACACATTCTCCTGTTTCCTTAACCAGGGTAGTTAACCTCTTCTTGATTACCTATAATGTCATCAACATGCCAAATAGTTATTACACTGTGTTAGACTAGATTTTAGCCACTATAGGGATACTTAAAGGGCCTACTGGAATGCCTAAGTCTATGTGTCCCTCCAATGAATGTGTACAGACTGCTGAGTTGAGTAACCCAAAAGTGAATCAAAGACCCTTGTCTACTTATATTTCCTCTTGTCAGCTGTTATATCTCATGATTGCCTATGAATCAAGTGGGCTCTAATCTGCTCCTTTATTTTAGGTAAATGACTTGAGGATGGCTTCATCTTTTCAATTAAGCTAAACTAAGGGCTCTGTGACATCTGTTTTACAGTCAGAAGCTGTTTCCATTTATTTCCAGACTCATGGTTATGTTCCCATATGGTGGTGTTGCTGGGAATCTGATTTGTAGATAAGGGGAAATTTCCTCTACTACCCTATCAAAGCTTCAAATGAGATATCATATGTAAAGGAGCTCTAAAAATTATAAAGCTATGCAAAACAATAACCATCATTAATGCTACAACTACAATGATTCCAAACTTATCAGAAAAAATGTACAAATTTTTATTTGATAAAATAATCACTGCATATAATTGAATTTTCTTACTATAAGAACAGGTGAAGCATGTACGTTTATACTATGGAAGATGTGCACATATAGATGCATACAAAAAACCTTGAGGCATTTAAACAATTTGAATATTCCAAAATATTAAATACTAGTATAAAATATTTTAAACCTTTCAAATGTCACTTGTACTTTAACAGGAGAATGGCAGTCTCTTCTTATGTGAAATTTAATATATTCAGTAGAATCATTTGAGTTTTGGAATCACCTTATTTTATAAGCCATAAAACAAACAGTACAATAAGTCCCTTTTTCATTGTTTTCAACAAATACTCTTAACCCTTGCATCCAGAATCAGGAAGAGACACTTTTCCTCTCCTGTCCAAGTGTTTCCTCTAAATGCGGTAACTGGCTTCACTTAAGGCCTATCAATGTTGCCAGGGATATAATCCTTCAGAGAGACAACAGAAACCTCCCTCTGTCCTAATCCCAGTGAGGGGTTGGTGAAGTTGATAACACTAACAATGCAAGCAGTTATCCAAGACACCATTCCAAGAGCAACTGTCCATAATCCAAAACTTGTACCATTAAAAAACAACAACAACAAATTAAAGGAAGTTTCAGTACTTCTTTGGTTCTCTAACATTCTTATTTCATAAGAAAGCAAACACTATAAGAAACTAAAGTTGGTACAATTTATGAATATTACTGAGAATTTTATATCACTTCTTAAATACAACCATATTATGTCTAATTCTAAAAGCAATAATTACTATACTTATATTGCAGGGTTTTCATGGCTCATTAATCTTTATAGCTCTGAAATTTGTTTCATAAGGAGACCTTTGTAATTCCTTGGTCTTGCTTACCTAACCCAGGCTTTGTATAAAGAATGTCCCTTGAAGGCTTCCATTTCCATGAAAACTTGCTAGGATTCTTTGCAGTGAAATCACTGGACGAAGTAAGTTTCAGCTGTCTTGGGTGCAGTTTACCAAGGTATTGTTCATATTTAAGTTTGAGTATATATTATTTTTGAATTAATCTTTTTTTCTTTATTGCACCAACATCTCCAATGTGTAGTGCTGCTATGCATGAGCGCAGAGACCACACCAGAAAGTAAAAGCTATGGTATTGCCACTAACAGGTGGAAACAATAATGGTAACTCACGACAACAACAGTTTATTCCACTTGACACAAACTCTGTCTCCAACTATACAAGGGACTGTTTTATGGCTTTTTTTTCCCAGAGCCCTTCTTAGTATATTTCACTGACTATACCTCAAAAAACAGGAATCAGCAATTTAAAAAATAAGTTTGAGAAAACATAATAATTTATATAATAGCCAATCTTGAACTGACTCTTCAGTCTTGAATACTCGCACTAGAAATTATGACTGTGTTAAATCCACTTAACAAGTGTCTTTACTGCCAGTCTCTTCCCACTAAATATGTCTTGCCCCAAATCAAAAAGTAATCTCTCTAGAAAAAATTTGAAAGTGTCATTGTTTTGCTTGGAAGCAAGTCTTTGAAAACTTGCACAGTATCTAACCACAAAGAACAAACTCATTAGCCTCATATACAACCAAATTCCTTCATCTATGATCCAAACTACTTTTAAAATCTCATCTCCCGTTAAAGTACCCAATCTTCTTCTCAATTCTTCTCCCGCAATATCAACCTCACCAGATCAGAGTGCATTCACCAAAGACGTCATGGACTTTACCTCTCGGTGGTGATTTTGTTTACATTATTCCCTCTGCCTGAATGTTCCTCTCTTTTTCTGATCCCTCTAATTCCCTACTCAAATAGCACTTTCTCTGTGAAACTTCCCAATCCTCCCTCTCCCAGACTTTGCTGAAATAGTTCAGCAAAGTACTCCAATAGTTCCTTGATCAAAGCTTTGTTTTAGCATTTCTTAGGTTGCATTACTTAAAAAAAAAATTCCCATGTGCCTTCTCATCTAATTTCTTAACTCCTCAAAGGTAAGGACTGTGTCTTATCTCTGCACACAGGGCCTAGCACATGGTAGAGACTCAATTGGTGCTTGCTGACTAAATAGATAAAGGACTACGGCGTGATATACTTTTTTCTCCAGCAGCTACTTGGAACTAAGGCTTCTCATTAAGGTAGTATGATGTGGAGGAGATCTCACCACGGTGACTCACCATCCCAGATCAATGGCTTCGGGAGACTGATCAATGGATTAGGCCAACTACACCAGGTGCAGTCCTCCTTTCTCCTACCTAATTTTGCATGTTCAATTGAAAAGAAAAACTGTAGCTACTGTCATGGTTGAGCTATACTGGTAAAGAGGGAAAGATTTTTCACTTTACTCCAAACTGTGATATAAGTCACATGAGACAGAAGGCCCTTGGCTATGTAGCAGCATTATGGGCTTGTACAAATCATTTAACCTCTCTGGGATTTATCTGAAAAAACAGGGGTCTTCATGCTTTGACTGCCACAAGGCTGAGGGGCCAGACTAGACTGATGTATTTTTCAATTCTAAGATCTATGATTCTATTCATCCATCCATTCATCCATCCATCCATTCATGAATGCTTAAGATCTCTTACAGATCTAATATCTACAATTATACATCTAGGAAAGTTGGAGTCAAAGAAAATGTAAGACGTCCCAAACATTCTGCAAGAATTTATACTGTCAAAAAGAATGACCTGAAGGATATGCAGATTAACAAGTAAGAAGCTCATGAATACTGACAAATTTCTCCAGATGCTCCTTACGGTTTGTGTTTAGTTTCCTTATGTGAATAGTTTGGGATGTCACATTTACTTAAAGGCGACAAACACGCTGTCTGATAAGTAATTTTAAAAGATTTGGAAAATAGAATGAAATTCTAAATCATATTTGAGAACTGTCTGTAGTGAAAGCATGTCAACAATAGCGACATTCTTGCACACTTAGGTATTTGTTCTACTTGTTCAGAAAAAAGGAGATGGAACATCTAAAGAAATACATAGCTTTGACATGTCAATGATAATTCCAGAGTCTACCTTTGTTTCTGTTGCATGGGTTGTTGTCTCATAGCCATATACTGCATGTCTTCTTGCAGACGATTAAGAGGGGAATCTGGCTTGACACGAATCCCATAGTAATGGTACTTGGAGTTTCCTCTTCATAAAAGAACAATAAACAGAGACACAAAAAGTCAGTCAAGTCAATATTAATCATATAGGATGTCCATTTAATTTCATATTTGGAAAAATTAGATACAGGCAAAATATTAATGTTATATATTTATGATTTACCTGTTCTGGACATCTGTATATTTTTATGGTGGCTACATTTGAAGAATCAAAATAAAATTCTGAATCAATCAATTCAAGGCCCTAAGAAAAATCTTTCCTCATAAACTTTTGCTTAAATATTAGTCAGAATCCATTTGCTCAATTTAAGTTACATTTTATTTTCAACTTTATATTTTAACTATAATTTAGAAGATTAGGTTAACAGGATATTCATTAACAGGAAAAAGGGTTGCACACTAACTAGGAATTTATTATCAAGGGGTTATGCAGAACAAAGAGAAAAAAATCTTAATTCTACTGTCTTGGAGAAGTCCTGTATTTTTCTAGTTCTATTACTGCAGGGATGATTAAGATAACTTCATTGATATAAGATGTTGTGAAGTCTATTATTTAATATTTTGAAACCTAAAAAGAAGCAGGCATTTAATCTATTGATTTCAAAACATATTTTATTAGTCTCTGTTTTTGTGGATTCATATCAGTTTTTCAAACTGAATAAGATGTGTCACAACAGACATGGGGAAATTTCTCTGTGAAAATGGCAAATTTCCACCTAGATAAAAAATGTCACAACTTTCTCATGTTCATGAGAAAGACCATATTTGTTATTAGAAATGACAAAGTTTTACTCTGAATGAAATTTGCAAATTCTTGCAAAAATAACATTTTAAACATGTAAATTTTTGCAAAGAGAAAATAGTAGTTTTTCTCAAGTCTATATATAGCAAGACATCAGCGTTCTTTCCAACTTTTTCTTTCATTTACAAAAAGAAATGCAAGTGGAGTGTGGATTCAATATTTTATATAAAAATAAAACAGAATTTTACTTCCAAGATTGAAGAACACATTAGATGAATCCCATATATTTGAAAAGACATTAAAATCTTATTATATAAATAATATTGTTAGTTTAAAAACATAGGGCATTTGAATACCTACATAGTTTCAGCAAAATAAACCAGTATGAAAACTTAATGCCTTCCACTTGCAGACATTAGATCTTGCCTCCAAGATCCACTGTAGAATACAGCAAAAAACAAAAACAAAAAATACCAGAAACTCAATCAGCCCTGTTCTCCCATACAAACTGGAGAACAGGAGGGAGTAGCCAATGACAAAGATACAAAGTAAAATCACATCTCTCTTGTGAGACCCCAAAATACATGAAGTATCTAGTTTCTCTTCAGTTTCCTATAAATTGGAATCTTGGATGGGCTGTTGGAGAGGTGGTTCTTTCTATTGCACTGAAGATGGTTGGGGGAAATCAGTATGTTCCATGGTCTTCTTTGTTTAAACTTAATTTGGAGATGGGATGTAACAAAAACTACCTTTTGATTTACCTTTGTTTAAAAATATGGTGATATTACTTATCTTTTATTTAGCTCCAGAAACTTGAGCAAAAGTCTGGTTCTGGTTTTAATTATCACCAGATAATTTTATTGATGGATAAATAACAGTTCACATATGGTTTGCTTAAAAAAACAAAATCTGAGTTGGTTTGCCTCATGATTTATACTGATTTTCTTTCTGTTCCCTGGGTTAGGAGTAGAATGAATGCTAAAACAGTTTCCATGGTAGAAAGAACCTCTGGCACTTCACCCCTACCATTGTCAGTTTTTCTACATAAGAGTTCTGCTAGCTTCATAACACAGCATTTGTTAAAACTTTCTCCCTAGGATTTCTTTTCTCCTTATTCTTCTAGGCTTTGTTTTCCATCTCTAATTACAAAGACTACATACAATTTTAAAAGGAACAGGAGACACAATTGTTACACAGTGAGAGGGGAAAGTAAAGAACATCAGAAAGAAAAAGCTGCAATATTGCAATATGTACTTACAGAGCATAGAGTATGGATTCTACTCATTCACAAACCCAAACAACCCCAATTTTGTCCCTTTCTATTTTAAAGATGTGTTTCAAGGTTTGAATGGAGCCTCAAAATAGGATCCATTGAAATCCCTTTCAGTAACAAAAGAGGCACAACAATACAGCTATTACAATGCTGAATAAAGCCCAGAGATTCAAAATATTGGCACAGTATGCGTAACTACTGAGCCATCAGCTAGGATATAGTAGGTTAGGTCCCCAAATAACGATTTTCCTGGTCCTGGGAAAAAAATACTAGCGAAACAAGAAGGTTTTTTCAAGGAACTGGAAGCTAGTTCCTTTACTCCAAATAAACAATCATATTCTTCAGTTTAAAATATACTCTCCTTTGAAGTACAGATAGAAGAAAATACATTTATGAGAGAACCGAACCTCCAGCAATCTGAAAGCTGTACAATCACTTAAAATGCAACAGAAAGGAATAATTCACACTTTGACTACATATAGACCTTGTAAATATCGTAAAACGGCCACACTCCTTTTTTTTTGTATAAATGTATAGTGAAGTCAATTACTGAGGCTCTGTTTATTTTATTAAGAATATTAAAAATGCTTTACTAGAATACTATGAGGCTGTGACTTATAACTCATTAAAGGTATATCATCTGTCATATACAGTATAGGATCTTTATTTTTATACTTCTAAATATGGATTTTATAAGATTTAGGAAATCAAAAACATCCATATCATTCTGCTCAGCTATTCAAAATATTTGTTATGATAACTTGTAAAAATTATAGAAAGGCAAAAATGAAGCTCTACAGTTCTAAGTATTATTTTCAGCATGTTTTGATTAGTAAAAACACTCATATCTATTTACAAAGGAAGGGAACAAAGAAAGTAAGAGTCTTCTTCACATTACTGGTTTCTCTGCAATGGAACTATACTATATTTTTACTTCCATAGATGCATGGCTTCACAATCAAGAGTTTAAAAAAGGCTAATAAGTCAAATAGGACCACGTCATTAACTGAGAGCTTCAAACACCTCAAATCTTCAAGTTCACTAAATTATTTTTAATTGGTCTCCAGAAATGAAATGAAAAACTCAGCTTTAATTTTTACTCTATTCAAATAGAGGAGTTATTTATAAAGACATTTCAATGTAATTTTGCAAGTCAAGAGATACACAGTTTTCCACTGTGTCACTTTACTCATCATCTTTAGTACAGTTATTCTTCAAAAGAGAAGATAGTGATATATACTAATTTTTAAAGTATCATATATAAATATTCCATTAATAGCTTGGTCTGCTCATTTCTATGTGATTTGAGAATCAGTTTTTCTCAAAGCTTTGTTTGCTCTGTTGATGTTTAGTAGACAATGCATCATACTGGAACGGCAGTTTTCAGTGAATAATGACCTTTCCTTTTCCTGGGGGATTTTATAAACTGAGCTAATTCTTTAGTTTTTCTTTATATGTTATCTGTAATCAAGTACTTTTGCCCAAACAATATACTGAACTATATTGTTTAAAGCTATAGTTTAAAAAAGAGAGATTAGTTTATGATATTATTTTTAGTACTAACCTGGTTCCCAATCTCCTGGTTCGTAGCCCCATAAAAATTGACCTTATAAGTTTTCCAAAAGAAGCAGCATTGACTGGGTCCAGTTTGTGTTCCTGACAGTGTCGTAGGTAGTGGTTGTAAAGAGTGCTTCTGGGAAGGCTCACTCCTTCTGCTGTCTCGTAATTGTCCAACAGCCACTGGAGCTAGTATACACAAGACAGGGTAAACACAGAGAAACCAAATCATTCACCAAAATGTCTCTAAGACACTGCAACTGTAATACACAGAAACACTTAGAAGATCTTCCTCAAGCCATGTAATAGGTAAACTGTTGTAATTCAGAGGACTGTGTAATCTGACTTTGAAAACTCTCAGAAGTGTAATGTAAATAGCTGACCGTCATTTATTGACCTCAGACCATGTCCATTCCTTCAAACATTCAAGCACATATAAAGACATACTAATTTTCCTTAGGTATTCTGGAGACAAATACCTCTTCAAGGAACTCAAATAATCCCATTAACTGGTTATAAATATAATTTATAATTGCTACAGAAAAAAAAGATGTTACCAAGCCTGGCAGCGTGGCACATAATATGTCTTTAGTGTTGGTTTGTTACAACACATGAACAGCAGGCTGCCTTGTATAATTATTTACACTAAGGTTCTATTCATTTTTATAGAATTCTAATTTATTTATCCAATTTACTTACACAAGATAATACAATAACGGTATTATCCACTGGGACAAATTCTATAAGCAGTAAGGAAAAATTTCAGTCTTTTCTTCCCCAGGAAGAAAGAAACTCCCTAGAGACTGGTTTAAAAAAATAAGTGCAATGAAAAGGAATAATTTACTACAATCATTTGAGTTTTTCTACCTCAAAGCTATGTTTTTTCATAATTTTGGAAGACATACTACAATGGTAGTTGGTAAAGCAATGTTTTCTCAGTCTATAGTTCACATTTTAAAGTTTTATGTTGACCCGTCTATATTTTAAAAAAATAATCTGTAAAGTACATAATGTGCAAGAAATTTTTAGAAAAATCTAATTTATGTATATAGTACTGAGTTTCAACATTAGAAAAACCAAATTATCAATCTGTTCATTATTTATTTATAAAAGGAGAACTGAAATAGGTTTAAATGACTTTCTTAAGGCCATACATACACTGTCTCAGTGCTTGATCTGGTTTCCAACACACTTTCCTGATTATTTGTATACCAGTTATTATTTCTACAAAAGCAGCATATATGTCACATTACTTGTCTCAACCAAATTTCCATGCCATATATAGAAGGTGTGATAAAAAGCTGATATTCTACATGCAGTTCAAGTTAAATATAAGTTATGGAAGGAAAAGAATTCCTTTATTGACCATCAACTATCAACCAGGCAAAGTGCTAGGCTCCTATGGATGTAAAAATGAATGTGACCTCACTCTTGTCCTCCAGGAATTTACAATCACATACTAAAAATGATAATAAGAACACTCAAACTAAAGCATTTCTCCATTTTGCTTACATATTTTAAGATTTGTGATCAAGCTTAGAACCTACACTTTCAGACTCTTAATAAGAAAATCCATTAAAAATATTGTCAGAATTATTTTCTTTAACCATGACAGCTGAATTTTCCAGAACAATTTTAATTTCAAATATTCCTACATGATATTTATGTAATTAAACATGTCATTAAACCCATACTTGATGTTGGCTTAGAAAATATGGCCACCAAGCCTATAAGACAGAGCAGAGTAGCTTTAAAAATAAAAATAAAATTAAGGTTCTGGTCAGGAAGCCTTTAGGTTCTCTATGAACCACATGTGCATATGAATACATTTAAATATACCTATTGCCTCTGAACATATACAACCCTCCCCTATGAAATTTTTAAAAGATTACACAAAATAAACATTCATTTTTATAATGGCCAAAAAATTTACAGGTCAAAAAAAATTCTTTTCATATGAATCATCTGTAACCTTACTGTCAGTAAACAAGTTTTCCAGAGGCATTCACACATGATTTCTGAGTACTCTACATGCAACATAGAATACGTTCACATATACATATTCATTTAGTGTAGAGACAGGAGGCAAACTGATTGGAAAATCCAGTTATACAGGCTCAGACTAGTATTCTGCCTACAACAGTGGGTCAGTATGTCTCTTTAGTGTTCCTTTTGAAATTTTAAGACTCTGTTGATTATGAAACAACTGACAGAGACGACACATAAAATGTGGCAAAGCAAACCTGCCTCACATATTTCATCCACGTGCCTCAGTAAGATGACTGGGATCTGAAAGCATTGTTTCCTCACTTGAATGGTGTTAGGGCAGCTCTAGTGAACCATACTGCACACAAGTGATGGCTCTTGTTTTGTGTACATATACTAGATAGAGCCTTCCATTGGTATTCTAAATATATAAAGAATATAGAAATAAAGAATATTGAAATACAGAATAGAGAAAGGAATATTCTATGAGGAATTTAATCCCTTGAGATCAAGGAATATTTTTTTTAAACGGGCAAGCATATAAAAACTGTAAGTATTTTTTGAAAAACAGTCATATTTTGCAACTGAACTAATGAAGTGCCCACATCCACAAGCATCGAACAATGCCAGTAAGTTACAAATGTCACAGATATGTCTGTATGTCTGTCTATGTATCCTCAAATAATAATGCATATTGTCAAAGCCAAAATGGTATGATTTCTTAACAAAAAATAAAAATCAAAGAAAATCAAATATTTCTTCCTTTGCTAATGAACAGAACATATATCTATATAGGAAATGTTAATTTAAAGGGCTCATTTTTCAGAAATGAAAAAATAATCAATTTCATAATGTGAACTTTATAACCAAAAGTATACAAATAATAAAAATAAATCTGATGTAAAATACTTTTAATAAGATATAAGTCAAATGAAAATAATTTGTTTAATTAATCAGATACAACTTAAAAATTTCTGTAAACTGCCTTAACTGTTTACCTTGCAATATTTAATTACTTAAAAGTAAAGACAAATATCTAAAAATGAGAGTTCATTAATATCTCATGATCCAGAAAATTGTCTTGTAGATTAAAAATTTTATAAAAGAATTTGAAAAAGCAAATCCAAGATAAAATATTTGAAGGGTACTATTGTAAATTGCCTTTTGTAAAAGTGAAAACTTGTGCAAATATTAAAGTTCAATATAAAATATTTTAGTCCAAAAGTATGTTTACATATATAAAAATATTAATCAGACCATTCTTAATCAAAGAAAACTTTGCACAGAAATAGTGAGATAATTACAGCAAAGGTTGACTTAAAATACTCATAAGCCTGAATAATATTACTCAAGCCCCCAGTGAATAACCTGGAGAAAATGAAGCTTTTATTGAATTGGCCACATGGTCCTCTGAAGTGGCTAAGCAAGTCACAGAATCTGGACTGGCTCTTTCGCAAACTGATTGTTCTTCTTACATAATTTTACATTCTTAAAGATTTTTCTTCATTTCTAATCCAGTTTTTAAAAATCTGAGTTTATTTGTAATATGTATTTGTGTGTCTATGTGTGTACACACACTCATATGTGTATACTTATTTACATACATAGGTATATTATATATTTTTATATATATATATATATATATATAAATAAAATCATTAGTTGGTTTGAAAAATTCCACAAGAGTGGGTATGCAGGTATTCCAGTGACTATCACTTTTACAGTAGCAAAGTTACACTTTGTTCCCTGTCCTTTGCTTGCAGGAGGAGGAACTCTTATTCTTTCCCAGAAGCCTGGAGATCACTTGGGAAGGGCAGGAGGTCAAGTGGAGGTAAAAGCCCTGAAGGATGGAGGTGGCTCTGCTGCAGCCATGACTGCTCCAACTAGGAAGCCTGCCAACAACTGCACACCCACAAGTAGTGCTCCCAGAAATTGACTGTGTAAGTGGAAATCTCAGATAAGATTCTGAGATTTAGCTGGGGATTAATCTGCATTCTACATGTCAGTATTTAACCTTCGAGTTTTGACACGGTGATAAAATTCTGTCAGATCTTTGAGTCTAAAACATAGTATAAGAAAGGATTAATTTTTATCATAAGAGAAACTTGGCAGTTAAGTGTAACCTGAAGGTATACACTCCATGTGCTGCCCCAGGGAAGTTCATGCCTATTATAAGATATATTGTTTCCTTGGATTTCCTCTTTTATAAAATGTATTTGGACACTAATTCAATACCCTTAACATTTAGTAATTTAGAAATAACTATTGCTATTTCTTTTACTCTTTTATAAGATGTCTTATAAAATATTTGTTTATATTTATGATTTTAAAAGCCCATGAAATACCATAGGAACTTTTAACCTTTACCTTTAAAACCTGATTATTCTACTAATGAACTAACGTAAATTCATGTAAGGGTAGAAACCAAGATAATTGCATCTTTCAACCTTTGCATTTAATCTATATTTATCAGGGTAGATTAAGGAAGATGAACAGTTCCTATTTTTCCCAAAGGGAAATACTGATTGACAAATTAAAAAAAAATACATTATTGCATTCCCCAATTAACATCTAAATGTAACATTTGGCATTTTTCCCCAGATGGATTATTATCCATTAGGATTCATTTTAAGTTCAGTTCACTGATGATATGCATTTTGACAGGTATTATTTCCATCATAACTTATATTTACAGCACAGCCAAGTCAAGAGAAAGTAAGCATAAAACAAGGTTTTGCTTTGAGCTGAATATATTTTAGCTAAAACCAGCAAAAATCATGAAACGATTATTTGCTAGATAGTGAAAGGTATATAAAATAAATGCCTAAAGTTTTTCATATACTTTAAATGGAATTTTAAAAATGCACAAGCTGAAAAACATTAAGTGAAATTTGGGAACAATTAATTTAAGAATGTTTCTGTATTTAAATTTATAATCTAAAATATCCCAAATTTGATACAATATAGTCATTAAATGCCAATTTATATTATTTACAACTGAGAAGAAGTATAAAATAAACTTAAGTCTGCAATGAAGAAAATTAAGATATTCTAATTTGATTTAGGCAGACTACACATCATTTACCCATAACATCTTCACATGCCAAAAAATTTAGAAATAAAAATATTTAAATAAAAAAAACACTAAAGGTTGTACACGAGGAAATGATAGCTCGGCCATACATTCTTTCACTCAAATGGTGTGCAGGGAGACCACTGTCTTATCAACAATACTCACACATACACCTAATTGAAGCATATTTGGTAACAAAGAATGCACGTGTGAGTCCCCAAATAAATGCACACATGATTGGTAAAGGTACTTAGAATACTGAAGGCAAAATAAGGTCTGTTCCCTTCTATTACTTGTCTCTTACAGTTATTCACTTAGCAAATATTTAGTGAGCACCTACTATGTACCCGGCACTGTTCTAGGCACCAGGGGTGCATCAGTGGATAAAACATATAAAATCCTTACTGTCTTGGAATTTTCACTTGTCAATAAATATTTGCTGTCTGCCTATATAATGCTACTACTGGAATAAGTGCCATTATGTTAATAATGTTAATAGAAGGGAACAGGGCACTCAGTGTAACTGCACTCAGTCACAGATGAGGCACTATGTTGGGTATGAAATAGGCAAGTTATACATGCATTTTGACCTGGACGATAAGAGCATGATGATGATAAAAACAGAGCAGCAGTACAAAATACTCTTAAGAATATGTTGAAAAAGGGATATAAAATTTAATACCTCACTTAATCTTCTAATGTGTAGAAAGAGAGGTGAAAAACAAAGCAATCAAGTTGGATTATACCGACAGGGGATTATTTATTTGATTTGATCCTAATAAGAATTTTCCAAATTATTGTGAATAATCGAATATATAAAGAGAAAATAGAAAATCCATCTATTCCATATTGCAAAATAGAATGACAACAGACTTTCAGCTCAAAAATCATGACTAAGATCCCTCTTTGGAAACTAGTAAGTATGGGACACAAATTATTGATAATTTCTCCTAAGTTCTGCCTAATGAAATTGATCCTTTGTAGAAACTGATGTCAGGGAACTATTATCATAAGGTTGAATTTATGTCCACTTCAAAGAATCCCACAAACCTCAAATGATTCTATATTATGTACTATATAGGAAGGGATAAAGATAACTTACAGCTTATTAACATTTAAGTTGTAAGCCATATTTAAATTAAAAAAAAACCTCGCCACTAAAATTTTTCTACACAGCTGAAAATCATCAATTAGGTTAACAGAATTTAAAATACCCTTAGCAGGTGACTATCAACTGGAATGCATGTAGTAGCTTATGCCAGTTGTTTGGATAAATCTAACAAAAATTAGGAGCATCGCTAATTTTCCAAGGACAGAAAGACAGCATGATCTTCTAATGGGTTCAGGTGGAAACAAAACCTGACTGGTCAGCAGAAAACACTGATCCCTTCTCCACTGTTTATAACCATCTGTAGAATCATTTGTATTTCCAGAGACTTGACTATAAATGTGTTGTTTTTAAATAAACTTAACTGTACCTCAGAGGTGTAATAAAAGTGAATCAGGATATTTAGAGAAAGATTATCACTACATTAGCAACATTTATGCCCACTCTCTATATACTGAAATGCCTCTGGCAGTTATAAACAGTATGGAAGAGTTGCCACGCTATGTACTAAAAAGTACAAAGCCATAGAGTAACAAACATGTATCTGTTGTTTATGCAGCTTAATTCACACATTCATTAACATTAAATATTACTTCATGAATTTTACAAGAGAATAACAATGAAAAAAAAAATATTTGAAAAGTTTCAAAAAATCAACAAATAAAAATATACAAAAATGTTCGTATATCCACATAATTGTTCATAAATATGCTAATTAAGATGGGTAATTCAAGTTAAAATTAAACATATCACATATTTTACTAAAGTATATATCTCAAATGACAATGAGATGTGAATTGAATATCAAAGCACAACTTCATAGAAGTCTGAAAGTTCAAAAAAGGTAACTGGAAATTTCAGGATTCTTTTTCTTATATCCCTGCACATTTTCAACTAAAAATGAACAACATTTTCACTTGCCATTTTCAAAACAAAACACCAGATGGTCCTCACCCCCTCCCCAAAACATACATCCTAAAAGTATATAGTAAATCAGCCTCTACACACAACCACAGACTCATGCTAGCACAGCAGGAATATACCTATGAAACATATAAAAGAGTGATATACTGCATACAAACTTTCAGAAAGGGGAAAAATCATATTCCTTAAACTTTCAAAAGAAGGGCCAAGGTATATATTGTTTTATAATTTAGAATCTATAATTTTCACCAAAATTGTAGTCATTCTCCAAGTAGGTTAACTTGTTTTTATTTGTCATGATATACTTCCCTTTGAAAAAGAAACAAACCACTTCATCTAAAAATAAATGTGTAAGAACATAAGGAAGTATTTTGTGTTATGTTAGAATATAAAATTTAAATGTTTGAAAATTCAAATATTTAAAAAGCACAGTGAAACATTTTCTATGAGCTAAATGTTTAAGGTTTATTGAAAAAAATGATATTTATTTCACTTTTCAGTCACAAAATATAGGGAAGAATTAAAAATAATAATTTTATCTCCAAATTTAAGAATACATTGTCAGCTGGGAGGGAAAACTCTAATTCTTACTATATTGTACATTAATTAGCAATTAATTGACATTAATTTAGCAGAAGAACTGTCTAGACAGATTTAAATCATAGGTCTGTTTACTTTTTCCCATATATTCAGAAATCATGATAACAAAATAATTTTTAACCAACATTTTCATTGAGTCTCCAAAATTTGAACATTTGATGAAAATCTTTATAGTTTCACAAATCGTCATCATTCTTCTTACACTCACCGGTGTTGTAGTGATGCTGCATCTGATAACAGTTAAAAGCTTTCAGAAATAGTAACAATAATCCTGTTTTATCTGAATTATTAGCAGTTTATGGCTTATCTAGAATCTCACTTGTTCTTTTGGCCCAGATTCATTTTTCTTTAGGTCTTAGGACCTGAGCTCATCTAGGTAGCTGTTTCCTGCTCATTTTCTATAGTCTTACTGGTAAATAAATAATTTCAAACAGTTTATCATTGGGTTTGGCATTAACAATCTTTTTTCCACTTAAAGAATATTACTGGTCATACAAATAGACATGACCATTTCTCTGTCTCAGGCTCGAAGATGCAGATTACAAACATTTGTTTCACAGTAAATAAATATCACACTAGAAAAATTAAAATCATCAGTTACTTTTTACCAATATTTGGTAGCTTGTTATTAACTTGGAAATATATCTGTACCAAAACAGTACAAAAACCTAGTGAAGTAGTATACTGGGGGCTCTATTTTTAGATATTCCACTGTGCAAAATTGCCATTAAGTGATACAGAGATCATAAGGGGCTGAGAAAGGAAGGTTAAGAAGCAAAATAAATAAGTAAATAAATAAAACAAGCATTTAGAAGCAAGCAACACATGCAGAACAAGCAAGAGATTAGTTTACATGAAGAAGAGGCAACTTACATGGCTGTTGAGAAGAGAGCTTCTGTGAGTAGACAGACCGTCAGACTTTTGCAGCGTCTCAATCGCCATTTCAATCTGATAATAGATGTCATTAAAAAAAGGGCTCAAGACAAGATAGTAATAAAAGGCTCACCAGAGAATTTTTGATAGATTCTTTAAAGTTCAATTTCTTCTTCAATGGTGGCTAATGAATAGCTCTCACTAAATGTGTATTTCCTCCTTCCTCCCCCCAATCCCAGAGAATAGCATAAAAATAGGCACACTACTAATAAGCTCAATCACAAAAGTAAACCTTTTTGAATATTCCATAATTATAATAAGAAGGGAGACCTGAGAAGCAGGAACCCCAGAGGATTGTGCTAGTTAAAATATTCTTGACTTTCGCAGTTCAACACGTGAGAGAGTAACTGCTCTCTTTCTAAATAGTCTCCCACCCAAAGAGTATTTAATATTTGTTCCATTCTGTCACAAAAGAAAACTACTGCAGATTTGTGTTTTATTAATATGCATTAGTATTTTAATGCAAATGTGCAAAGACACCTTCATCAATGTTCAAAAGCTTCTAAATCTATCCATTCTTCTCTAAACCCTGTATTAAAATTTGGAAGTGGAGGGTCATTAGTATGAACACATTTAGATGTAATCATGGTCCCTACATCATAGTTTAGGATGTGGTGGTGAGTCAGAGCTATTAGAAATGATAGCAGAAATGGAATGTAGAAGAGAAGATAATTCAGAGCCAACAAAGAAAAGGGACAATCACAGAAACAGTTTTATTCTGTGTAATCTCAGCACACCATGAGCAATCATAACACCTTAATTAAGTAGCAGGTACCAATAATAAGTGAAATGCACTCTTGATAACCTCATATTTAAAGATCACTATCTCTCAGCTCCTAGCACTATAGCACTTACTGTAAGATCAGGTTCCAAACACCCTGTATTTGATTACTGGATTCTATTAACAATAGTAACTACAGTTAAATTAAAAATCACACTATATAGGAAAGAAATCATTATTTTTATCTTTGCTATCTGATCAAATCAACATCCCTACAAGCAGTTATAAAAAATATTTCATGCTTTCAAACGTAGATAACATACTTTACATTGGCTATGAAAATTAATGATGCCTTGAAATTTAAACATACTGCCTTCCCCTACCAAAAAAAAAAAAAAAAAAAAGATGGATGGCAAAATCCATAGCAAAGCAAAGTCTTTTTTTTTTCCATCAAGTTTACAACTGCTTTATGGTGGAATACTTTATACACAGAATGTTCAGTCTCAATTATGTCAACATTAAATTTAATTTTCTTAGGAATTAGTAGCTTTAATTTTATGTTATTTCCCCAAGTTACTTGTTCTTCTTCCCTAGAGTTAATAAAATGTAATACAGAAAAGAATGTTAGGTAGAAATTATAGATAAAATACTCTTAAAGTATATAATAATTCATAAGATGATATAATACGATTTTTATATTATTAAATTTTTTTTAATCACAAAATTAAGTAAACTGGCTTCTGAAACACTCTTTGCCAGATGGAATGTTAATGTAGTTCATCATTATACTTGAAAATAAACTGAAGAAAATGATATTGTACAAACCAAAAAAAAATTACGGAAAGAGTAATGTAAATGTAATGAGTAAACAAACATTTTACCAAAATGTTAAACTAAAACCATAAAGGACCTCAGTATTACATCTCTTAAAAGGGCATCAATAAGTGCTCTTGTTTTCAGAGAGAAAACATATATCAGGACTTCCCTGGTGGTCCAGTGGTTAAGACTTCGCCTTCCAATGCAGAGGATGTGGGTTCGATCCCTGGTCCGGGAGCTAAGATCCCACATGCCTCACGGCCAAAAAACCAAAACATAAAAAACAACAGAAGCAATATTGTAACAAATTCAATAAAGACTTTAAAAATGGCCCACATGAAAAAAACCTAAACAACCAAAAAAAAAAAAAACAACCAAAAAAACATATATAAAAAGACAGCTGAAAAGCCTCATCCTCACGTGACTGTAAATCACTTCTAGGAAGAATTTGCTCAAAATATGAATTTGCTAAAATGCCTACATTTTCTTTAAAGTTTGAGTGTGGAAAATTTGACGTTAGGTTTCGGTCTACTTAAAAATAAAATGATCTGTATCTTGTGAATTTATAGGTTTAAGTGAAAGGTAAAAATTATCAAAAATATAATAGCTGAGCAATAATGAGGGAGAAATCCACATCTGGCTTTGTTTGTTAACAGCAATTTTAATTTCTTTATGACTAAAGGATTTGTGGTTGTTTTGACAATTAAAAAATAAGTATGGTAAATAAACATTTTCCATTTCTTCCCTAAACTAATTAAGCTTTAGACTATGAGTATACCTTAGCTTTTTTTTGAAAAATCAATTCTCTGAACTAAGGTACAGTGCCCAGTTGTATCTCTTAGTGAATAATCATCCTAGGACTGAATCGCCAACAGTGCACATTTCTTCTCCACGATTATCTAATGCTAGGATACATGGTGATTGGCAGTTTAGACTGGTTCATGATGATCCTGAACTATTGCCTCGTAATCGGATAAGAAGCTATGGCAACTCCTCTGAGATCAAATGGTGGGATGTTCCATTTGAGATGAGATGTTCAGCATGGAAAGACAGGCTTACAGAGCATTAAGTGCCATTACTGGAGTGGGTGAGACAACTCCCTATGTGAAAGAGCAGGTAAGAAACTGATAACCATTCTAGCCACAATGAGCACATGAATTCTTAGAAAAATCAGTCTTTTCTGGAAGATTAAAAAAAGATCGTTAGCAATATACTAGGGATGAATTAAAACCCTCCAGGTTCGCCAAATAAAACAGGATTCCCATGAGAATGGGAATCTACTCTGAGGGTGGTTATCAGTCAAAGACAGAAACCCTTGGTCCAGTGCTACTGCAGAAACACTTTCAGAAACTGGAGAAGAGGATTCTGCACTGTGTTTAGACACGCCACTGAAATATTAGAGGACTGGCAGGCTTCTGGGGCAGAAAAGTGATAGAGATCAATGAAAAGTCTTCCAGCCATAGGAATTATAAGTGTGAGACCACCAGCCTCAGATGCTACCCCAACAGAATGCCTGACAAAGTCTGAAGAGTCAGAGCTCAGGTAATGTGGAGAGCTTCCTACATGCATAGGCCAGGTTTCTTTCTGACCGCACATTAGCAGAAAGATGAAAGACCTCTTTGCAGTGTATCCCATGACAAGGCGCTACAGAGCATAATTTGAAAAATCAGACCTGGTTTGAGCACTTGCTGAGAGTAGTTCACAGTGAAGACTATTCAGGAAAACAGACTTTCGTCAGAGAGTGCAGGGACACCCATGAGTTTTGCTGTGAGTGAAGCTTAATTTGGGCGAAGAAAGAGAGGAAGGTAATACTAGTTGCTATGAGAAAACGATGTCTGAGCTTGTCACCAGTTAGGAACTGCAGAATTAAAGTAAATACAGGTATGACTCAGCTCCCCCAACCAAACACTGAATTCTCAAAAGACAGAATCCCAGGGAATGGTGTAAGTGGTTTCCCTCATTTGGGCAAAAGTGGTTTCCCTCCATACTAAGAATGGAGTGCTAGTTAAAGACTATGACAACTATTTTTTCTTCTGAAATACAGAGTGCCATGGTCACAAATGTGATAAAAATATGACCACATGGCAACAGGAAGACCTTAGTTCTTGTGCGGTAGATTCAAGGAAAAAAATACCTGGGCTCTGTAAGGCAGAAGAAACCCCTATTTGTTTGGAATATAGAAAGTATGCATGTCTGTTGCAGACTGCACCAGTGAAGAAATTCTTCCATGATTTCTCAGGAATTAGGAACAGAAATCAGTAGGAACAGGGAGAAGCTGTACTTCACATCCAGGAGGAAAAAAAATAAAGCTCAGTGGAGCTCCTACAAAGATACAGCAAACCCTCTAAGAAGGACCTGAAGGGGACAGGGCACCTATTACCTGATGGGGGATACTTATACAGTATGATAAACATGTGGCCTAAAACACAGGCTGCAAACTCTTTTCCAGTCACTCAAATGCTAATGCTGCCTTGTTGGAATCCAGGGACAGGTGGAGAGTCTCTAAGCACCCAAGGTCACTTGAGGCTTGTAAGATATCCACCCAAGAATCAGTGTCCTGAAAAGGACAACAGAGAAAAGTCACACCTAAGCCCTTAGGAAAAGAGGTTGGGAGAGCAGAGAAGAGGGGTCAAATGATGTCTGGATGTACAGTAAATATTCTGTTTATATTCTCCTTTCCCAAGCTCAAAGAAGAGATCAATATTGTACTTTTACTAAGGCAGCAAATACTTTTTTCATTATTTATTTATTTAAACATCTTCATTGGAGTATAATTGCTTTGCAATGTTGTGTTAGTTTCTGCTGCATATCAAAGTGAATCAGCTGTACGTATACATATACCCCCATATCCCCTCCCTCTTGTGCCTCCCTCCCACCCTCCCTATCCCACCCCTCTAGGTGGTCGCAAAGCACCGAGCTGATCTCACTGTGCTATGCAGCTGCTTCCCACTAGCTATCTATTTTACATTTGGTAGTGTATATATGTCAGTGCTACTCTCTCACTTCATCCCAGCTTACCCTTCCCCCTTCCTGTGTCCTCAAGTCCATTCTCTATGTCTGCGTCTTTATTCCTGTCCTGCCCCTAGGTTCATCAGAACCATTTTTTTTTTTAAGATTCCATATATATGTGTTAGCATACGGTATTTGTTTTTCTCCTGACTTACTTCACTTTGTATGACAGACTCTAGGTCCATCCACCTCACTACAAATAACTCAATTTCGTTTCTTTTTATGGCTGACTAATATTCCATTGTATATATGCGCCACATCTTCTTTATCCATTCATCTGTCGATGGACACTTAGGTTGCTTCCACGTTCTGGCTATTGTAAATAGTGCTGCAATGAACATTGTGGTACATGTCTCTTTTTGAATTATGGTTTTCTCAGGGTATATGCCCAGTAGGGGGATTGCTGGGTCGTATGGTAGTTCTATTTTTAGTTTTTTGAGGAACCTCCATACTGTTCTCCATAGTGGCTGTATCAATTTACATTCCCACTAACAGTGCAAGAGGGTTCCCTTTTCTGCACACCCTCTTCAGCATTTATTGTTTGTAGATTTTTTGATGATGGCCATTCTGACTGGTGTGAGGTGATACCTCATTGTGGTTTTGATTTGCATTTCTCTAATGATTAGTGATGTTGAGCATCCTTTCATGTGTTTGTTGGCAATCTGTACGTCTTCTTTGGAGAAATGTCTATTTAGGTCTTCCACCCATTTGTGGATTGGGTTGTTTGTTGATACTGAGCTGCATGAGCTGCTTGTATATTTTGGACATTAACCCTTTGTCAGTTGCTTCGTTTAGAAATATTTTCTCCCATTCTGAGGGTTGTCTTTTCATCTTGTTTATTGTTCCTTAAGGCAGCAAATACTTTTTAAGAGAACAATGTAAAAAAAAAAAAAGCATTTCCCCATTATTTACAATTCCCCATCGTTATTTATTATTGGTATTTATAGCTCCCCATTGCCTTTTAAGGAAGGAGAATCCTTATCACAGGATGGCCCCTTGTTTTGCAGAGTTAGTATCAGGTTTAAGTGCTCTGCTGAAGGGCTGAGAGATTTGAGGAGACGGGGATCTGGGCACACTGGCGGTGAATGCTCATTGGTAGAATGAATGGACAGACTTGGGGGGACAGGTGGTGCAGAGAGGCTTTGAGGGCCTGTGCTCTGGAGAGTGTGATGCTAAACCTCAGCTCTTTCCTCTACAACATTTTCAGTAAAATTGATGCCACTCACAGATACTTCAGGTACAAGTAATCAAGACTGGCTGGAGCACAGGGTTCATTTAGGGGCAGTTGATGATGTCAAAAAGGTAAACCTCAGTTTCAAATGCAGGGAAATGTGGAGAGGTTCGGAGCCTTTTTAAAATTGTTGATATTAATTTTATTATCACCATTATTTACTTCTAACAGAAAGAGTTATTTATTTTTAAGTAACCTTGGAACCAATTGTTTTAGAGCTAACCTTATTTCAAACGTCAGGATACATCACTGTTGGGGAATGCCAATCACCCTCATCAAAAAGGAATAGGAAGACTGATCTCAAAGTGAGAGGTGCTGAGTCTTTTGCATGAGTTGCATGGGGCAAAAAAGAGGATTCCCTGTACATGTGATTTATGTACACATTATGCACATCTATTCAATGGCCCAAATAGAATATGATATATGTGGACAATTAGGACTTTGTCTTAATGTGAACATCAGCCAGTCATTCAATTATGTGCCAATAAGACAGAAGGAAAAAGAACAATTATATCATCTTATTCATTGTCTTTATAGGTCAAGGCATATTCTCTTGACTCTGAAATGGCTTTTTAATCTTTTTTAAAGACTGAAGGTCAAGATTGATATATTCAACTACCACTATAATTAAAATTGGTCTCATGGTAGAAATTATTTCCTTTCTAGAACTGTTTAAGAAAGTGATCTAAAAATAGAAGTAGGGCTTCCCTGGTGGCGCAGTGGTTGAGAATCTGCCTGCCAATGCAGGGGACACGGGTTCGAGCCCTGGTCTGGGAAGATCCCACATGCCGCAGAGCAACTGGGCCCGTGAGCCACGATTGCTGAGCCTGCGCATCTGGGGCCTGTGCTCCACAACAAGAGAGGCCGCGACGGTGAGAGGCCTGCGCACCGCGATGAAGAGTGGCCCCCGCTTGTCACAACTAGAGAAAGCCCTCGCACAGAAACGAAGACCCAACACAGCCAAAAAAAAAAAAAAAAAAAAAAAAAATAGAAGTAATACTATAATGCTTTATGATTTATAAAGCCTTTTTACATTAATTCTCATTTGATCTTCACAACTTTGTGAAATAGCAAAGGCAAGCAATATTATCTCCTTTTCACAGATCAGAAAATTGAGGCTCTCTGGGATTGAGGGACTTTCTTGAGATTACATAGGTATTAACTATGAGACGGGAATCCAAGGTTTATCACTCTGAGTTCAACAGTATTTCCATTTTATACAAATATAACAAGAATATAAATCAAGAGGAAATATCACTGTTTTTAATGAAACTATCTTCTGAGGAGTGGCTTGTAAAATTAAAATTTGCTAAATGATTTACAGTTAACAAGGTTTACTTTCTAATAGGAAAGGGTTTACATATGAGTAATAAGCATTACTTGAAAATGATTTCAAAGTGATCAAGTTACAAAGGAACAAAAACTTTTGAATGCATAGTTAAATTTTACTCATCATAAAAACAGTTATATAATGATTGAATTTTCTTGTTAATACAGGTTGTTCTGTTAACCTCACCAGTTAACACTTTCTTAGAGAAACAGCATTTTTGTTTCCTTGTGAAAGAATAGTAAATTCTTTAGAGAAACCCAATGAAGAGAATACACTTAAGACTGGAAATTTCCTTTGGGGTAATTTTTCTCCTGAACTGTAAGACTTGACATTTTGTTTGCATTTGAGATCAAGTAAGACAGAAACAATTTCTACTTGGTGGCTTGTTCAGAAAAAGTATCTGTGGGGCTTCCCTGGTGGCGCAGTGGTTGGGAATCTGCCTGCCAATGCAGGGGACACGGGTTCGAGCCCTGGTCTGGGAAGATCCCACATACCGCGGAGCAACTGGGCCCGTGAGCCACAATTACTGAGCCTGCGCGTCTGGAGCCTGTGCTCCGCAACAAGAGAGTCCGCGATAGTGAGAGGCCCGCGCACCGCGATGAAGAGTGGCCCCCGCTTGCCACAACTGGAGAAAGCCCTCGCGCAGAAACGAAGACCCAACACAGCCATAAATAAATAAATAAATAAATAAAATTAAAAAAAAAAAGAAAAAGTATCTATGATTGCTGACATGAGCATGTGACCACCGCCCTTATACCTGTTAGAAATGACCACCTTCTGGTGTGTATAAGTGTGTGTTGGGTGGCAGGGGACTTCTACAGCAAGCACTTCAACCAGGAACACAAAGGAGACAAACCCTTTCACTTTACATGTAGTCTATATAATCACAACCCAGGTTTTTATCCAAGAGTGGTCCTAGACGCTTGTTAGAATTATCTGGGCACTTGTTAGCAATGCAAAACAACAACAACAACAACTAAAAACCAAAAACAAGAATGGACACGGCATTCTGGTGGCTCATATCTGTATTGCTAATGGTTTGATCTCTTCTTCAATTTGTCCAAAGCAGCGCTTTTCAGAAAGTAAGGTGTAACCCATTAGTAGGTTATGATATCAATTATCCTGACCAGCATTTTTTAAAAATTAAAGAAATCAAATAGAGTAGAAAATACTCAAATGTCCTGGCACACAGTACAGATAAGTATTGTTTCCTGGAACTTTGGTTTCAGTCCTCTGTCTATGAATGTATATAATAGTCATGTGTGTATATATAGATGCATACTCATGAATGTATGCATGTATGTATGTGTATGAGTACTGGGCCAAAAAGTAAAGGTATTTCTCATTGTAGATTGTGGCCCCCACACTTTGAATGCCCTGCACGAAGGAGTTAAATCAGTTCCCTTCTAGTAATTGGATCCCTTCTAAGGATCTACAGGTGTCTCTTGGGCCCACGTGTCCCTGCAATGCAGATAGAAACAGCTCACTGAGGCTAAAGCTGTGAATATGACACCGCTCTCTAAGTTGTATATTCAAGTGATACAGAAATCAACATATGAATATATTACTCCACAGCAATATTAAAAAGAAGCTTAACTCAGAGATTCAGGACAGGTTGTTCTTTTAACTCTTAAAAAAATTAAAAATGCCCAGAAAACACACCTAGCCAGCTTTGCTTTTCATCTCCTCTTGAATAAAAGCTAAGAGAAAATCTTAATCTTATACACTAAGCATTTAAAGCAAAGAAACCTTACTTAGGTCTTGTAAATGCTTAACTACATGAAATATTTTTTACTCACTGATAATTTTATGACATCTAGAGAAAAAAATTTTAATCATTATGCTTTCAGCCTGAAGTTTTGTCAATTTTATACCACCTAAAGCTAATTTGAAATATTGATAAGAAATAACATATAGAGAAGATACTTGCATGAACTGAATGTGTTTGGAGAACATTTGGTTTAACTAGGTGAACTGAAACCAAGACTGTTGTATTGGGCTTCCACTGATTATTCTGTAAAGCCGACATCCCTCCACCCTCACCAGGACTTTGTGAAACTGGCATTACTGATGTGTGACAGTAAAACTAATTTTGAGATACCAACTGTATAAGCACTCAGGGCTACAATTACCCTTCAGGAATCTGCTGGGTTAGGATTAAGTGATAGGATTTAAGGCCAAGTTGATATTTTCAAATTTAAGATTTCAAATCTGCCTTTTGCAGATTATTCTGAGTACTAAGAACATTTTCACTTTGTATTTAGTTCATATAATCACTAAAACAGAGGTTTTCTCAAAGTGTAATTCTGGATCAGCATTACCAGAGTCATCAGGTGCTTACAAGAAATGCACATCTTGGGTCCTTCTCCACACTGAATCAAAAGCCTTGGGGGTGGGGTCCAGCCATGCATTTAATCAATGCTCCACACATAATGTACACTCAAGTTTGAGAACACTGCACTAAAACATAATCAAATTTATCTTCTTTGCCAGGGTCAGACTGCAATTAATACTTCAGGGAGAATAAGTAGGGAGGTAACAGGCATTCCTAAAATGGCCCTTGCTAACTCTGTTTAAAGGGTGGTTTTAAAGTTTAAGTATTATTTGGATTTTTGCCCCTTTTCATTCTCTTGCTATCCAATCCTACCCAGCATTTAGACAATTTTGCAATTTATATTAGTAACATAATCAGAAGATAAGCACAATTTTCGTGAATCTAAAATTAATCAATTTACAACATATTAACACATTTGTGATTTAAAAAATAATGTGATGAGAAAGAAAATGAAACTAACCACTTAAAAGAAGTTTGGGGGCTATTTGTGGATTTCTATTTTTGCCTTGGAGGATTAGGTACCTTTCAGTGATGAAATTAGCTCCATTACTCATATTGTAAACCTTTATATTCACAGAAGCACAGTGGCTGGTCAATAGTGATTGCTCAATAAATGTTTGAGAGAGTGAGTGATTAAGGAGAATAATCCAGACTCTAAGTACATGAGTATACCAAACATTCACCTTCACTCCAAAATACTGAATAAGAATGGCTCTAGAAATCTTTACTAAATTTAATGCGCGTTTTCATTCTCTAAACTTTCAACAGTCTAATAAAGAAGGACTTTTTCTGAAACCTAGAATCAAGGTTTAACTTGAATCATGATACCTCATAGACAATCTTTATACTGGGCACATAAAGAAAGGATTGTTTCAGTTACATGCATTTGGGTAGCATGACCAAATAGATACACTTTATAATCATTAAAAGCTTGCCTAAGATTTTCAAAAATAATAAATCACTTTTTTTGACTAGAAACTATATTCACATGCCTCCCACCTTTTTTTCCTTCATTTCTTCTTCTAGAGATATCTTTGTACTTACACAAGCATATAGAAATGTATATTTCTATTTAAATGCGCATGCGCGCACACACACACACACACACACACACACACACACACACACACACACATTACTCCTTGCTTTTTCATTTAACAATATATTTGGAGATCTTTCCACATCTATCTCTCTCTCTATCTACACATATGTAAACACATACACACACTGCCTTACTCTTTTTAATGGTCATATAAAATTCCACTGAATGGACAAATGCGCTAAAATGTATTTAACTATTTCTCTGCTGATAGACAATTAGGCTTCTTCCAATCTTTTTCTAATACAAATAACTCTACAGTGAATATAGTTGTTTATGCAGCATTTCACATATGTAAGAGTATCATCAGTGGATTAAATTCCTAGAAGTACTCTCTGAGTCAGTGGTTATGTGTATTTTCAATCTTAATAAAACTTTCCTTATTGCTCTCCAATCCTGTACCAATTTAGATTACTATGAACAATGAGACTGCCTGTTTCTTTACACCTTTGCCAAGGTTTACTAACTTTTTAACTTTGCCTGTGTGAGAGATGAAAAATGGTATCTCTTTGTAGTTTATTTTTCATTTCCTTTTCAGTGAACTGCTTCTTCAAATGCCTTCCTCATTTTGGTCTCTTTTTTTTTCTGAAGGATTTCTATGAGTGGTCTATATATTAAACGAATTCATGCTTTGAATATAACATTTCAAAACTTTATGCGAGGTTGTTGTTTCACTGTTGCCTTTTGTTGCTGTGGTTTCTGTCATATGGAATGTTTTTACTTTTATGTAGTTGATCACATCAATGTATTTTTTTGTAGGATCTGAATTTTACAACAGGTTTCCCCACTACAACAGAATAATAATTAAAAAATTTTTCCATCCAAGTGAAATTAATTTTTATATAAGGAGTAACGTATGGAACCAATCTAATTTTCTTTTAAAAATAGTTATCCAGTTGTCCCAAGCATCATTTATCAATAATTCATCATTTCTCTATTGACAGGCAATGCCACATTTGTCATGTTATATTCTTATATGCATTTGGCCTATTTATGGTCTTTAGTCTATTACTGGCCTACACTGGTCTATTCATGTGCCTAGACAATTCTGTTTTAATTATTAATTTTATATATGTTTGAATAACTGGTAGGGTTGTTTGTGTCCCACACCACGCATCATTATTTTTCTTTTTATACAACTTTCTTCACTATTTTGCATGTTTATTTATGTAAACAGCCTTTCTTATAAAAGAAAAAAATCTATTGGTATCTTGATTAGGATCATATCAAAATTTTTAAGTTAATTTAGGGAGATTCAAAATGTTTGACACTGAAACTTCTCTTTCAATTATTCACGCTTCTTTTTGTGTCCCTTAGGAACTTTAAAAAGCTTTATTCAGCAGCTGGATCTTGCACATATATTGTTAGCTTACTGCCTGGTATATTTTGAGTTTATTATAAATGAGATCTTTGCTTATATTATTTTCTAGCTACTGTCATTTGTATTTAGAAAATGTATTGATTTCTTTGTATATTAATTTTGTACTAAGTCACTTTACTAAATTCTCTTATTATTTGTTACAGTTTTTCATTTGATTCTCTATGATTTTTATCAGGTACACAATCATATCATCTGCGAATTCTGACCTCTTTACCTCCTTCCTAATTTTATATTTCCTTCTCTTGTCTAACTGCATGTTTCCTATAATTTTGAAAGCACAATTAAAAATCACATCCTCCTTTCTCACAAGGCAGATGGGAAAAGTTACTAAAACTTATAGGGGGTAAATTTAAAATAAATGAGTTAAATTATTTTAACATTCTACAGATAGATTACAAAATCCCTAGCCCATGAAACTTTGGGGCTATAAACAGTTATAATTTTTTAAAATCTAGATTTTAAGAGAAACCAAATAATTCCACAGCCAATAAATACAACTGTAGTTATGCATACTGAGAAAGTGGTAACCAAATCACATGCTTTTGGAGGATGAACTCATAAACATGGGAACATGGAGAAACTCCCTTTCATTTGAGAATTGATAATTGGTCATAGGCATCATTTTGAATTTTCCCTCATTAAAATAAAAATAAAAGACATGGGCCAGTGGAACAGGCAGTATTAAAATTTTATGGGTCTAATACTGACTCATATGTAACTCACAGATGACAGTATATTTTAATTTGCCACCAATACATTTCATATTTTATCTGGGTCACCTAGTCTCCATAAATGAAACATTAGTGATTTTTTTCCTTCAAAATCTACAGTAGTTTCAAACTAGTAAATTAACTTGCAATTTGATTTATAAATATAAGGATCAAGTTAAAGTTATACAACAGGTCACCTGGAACATAGTTTACTTCCATATTTATAAGTAGAATTTACAAACATCATTAAACCTTCCTAATCTAGATTTTGGATGAAATAGAATCTAGCCGTTTCTGGCATGTTGCAACACACCTGTGGTTCTGAAATGCTGTTTCAGTATGAAATAGCTAAAAATTAAAATAACTCATTGTATTTTGCTTTAGAAGGGAATCCATCAGCTATACTCAGGAGGAGCCGAAGGCCCCTGTCATTCTGTTTGTCTTAACCTTCTAGTTTATCAAGATTTCTAGGAGTAGAATGTCTTACAGCCTTAACCATAAAATTACTGCCTCTAGATCTTATCAGCTTCAAGGCTGGAGCAGTGTGAAACTGACCGACAGCTGAATGGAATATAGATGAAGCAATGGAGACTACGAGTCATTCAAAGTCCCATTTTACTAAGTGCTTTGAAAATGAGGTCCCAGAACCTTCAGTCAATTTAGGATTTAGTGCAGAAAGCAGAAGATTCGTGGTACTCTCTCTGAGGAGTTTTATCTGAGAGCTCAGGTTGGCCTAGGGAAAATGGGACACAGGAAAACAGAAAATACTAAGATCATAATGGACATACATACTTCTGCCAAAATAAGTGGAGAAGTAGTTTTGCTTGACTTTCATTTTTAAATCATTCAGGCTAACTGTAAAACTAAGAAAATTATTTAAAATAGAAATTTATTATTTCTGTAATATGTAATATATAAAATAACTGTGATTTATGTGTAACATCACATTTCTAACAAAAAGTTTCTTCCAAGCATATCTTTATATATGACAATTAGAGAGAAATTTTCATCTCATGTGACTATGTTGCTTTTCTGTCTCTATATAGCCATAACAAGTAATCCAACATTATTTTAACATTTTTTACCCTTTGGTAAGAAGAATGGGCAGTTCAGCTCCTTCTAATATAGCCATTTCCCCATAAATATAAAGAAGCCCTTCAAGTATTGATATTAAAAAATTTCTGACACACACCGTTAGGTGGAAAAAAAAGCAAGATTCAGTATTTTTGTTACTATTCGTAAAAAAAAAAAAAATGCTAAAGGGAGGGAAAGAGAGACATTCTGCTTGTACATTCAGAGAATATCTCCAGAGTGATACTCAAAGAACTTGATAACTTTGATTGCCTCTATGGAGAACTGAGGAACAGGAGTGAGAGGGACACTGCATTATGCACTTTCTTTTATCTTTTGAATTGTGCAACTTAAGAATGTATAACTAATTCACATAAATAAATTCATAAAAACTTTACATGCAAACCCAAGGATAAAGAAATAAAAGCATCTACAATTCTTGAATGAATTCTTAACTTTCTATAAATTATATAAGATAGGCCAAACTTTTACTTATATAGCAGTAGATGGACATTCAAATTTTCCTCCAAACAACTGAAAGAAATTACAGTATTTTTCATTAATCAAAAAAGGTAGAGATATGAACAATATTAGCTTCAACACATTTTCCTTGTGCCCTTTGGTGGGATCTAATTTTAGCAAGAGCCATTTAACATATATAATTACTAAATGTATATACAGAAAAGTAGAAAATTAGCTTTCATATCACAGTCTCAAAAATGATTAATGTAATCTAATTTAGTTAGTTTTCTTATCAAGAAGAAAAAACAACTCCATAAATAACCATCTCATTAAAAGAATTCAAATGTTATTTTATGGAGGAATGAATAAATTAGGCTTCTTACAGCAAATTGCTTATTATTATATAGTCTGGTATAAGATAAACTATGTTGTGATAAATACAAAAATATCACTAACTACAATCACAAACTTTTGATTCTCAAATGCAAAATGTGTTCCTGTTCCAAAATTCTAAAATTCTAAAAAAAATATGGTTATATAAAAAATAATGATGAAAAATAAATTAGAGTTCAAAATGAGTAAAGACACATAAGGAAACACTATGGAGATGTATTTATTTAGAAGGAAGATCAACGCATAATGAGTTCAGATATGACTGTAGTCAACTCTTCTACCTTAATGTCCATGTTCTCCTGAAATGTCAATAATAAATAGATCCCTACCATTAATTTAATGAAATGTAAAATGTTTACTCAACTAGTAACTTAGCTGAAGTCATACCCAGTGATGTTCCAATAAAAAATGTTACATAATCTTTTTAAAAATTCTTATTTAATACTATCAGCAGGAAATGCCTTTTAAGTGTGTGTAAGTTTATACTTATATTTAAATAAGTAAAAATATATACATACATACATATTTAATAATTTATACACATGGACTCCATTGACCAAATAAAAGAGCACAGTAAAAGGAGAAAAAGTATTTTGACCAAATCTGAATATTGGTAGTTTGTACCATAATATATTCATCAAATAAAATTTAATATGTTACCATAATAATCTTTTGAAAAATTCTGAAATTTCTATGTACCTTGAAAACTGAAACATTTTACAATGCATAGCAAAAATGAAATACTAAACCATGTTTATGTAAAATATTTTTTCACTTAAGGTTATAAAACTAAAGTAAATCATATGCTCAAATAAAAATTCTCCATTAATGTAAAGATCCTTCTATTATAAGAAAGATGGTTTTATATTCACTATTAGACTAGGTAACAAAATATTTCAAGTGCTGATCATTTATTTTTCTTAGTAGTGGCTTCAATTTCAAATCATCTCTTTTTACTGATTTATCCTGAGAAGTTGGTTTGCACATTGGAGTAAACCTCTTTGTGGCAGAAAGTGATTCCTAATAAATTTAAGTGAAAGTATTTCTATATAGACAGATGTAAGAGACAAATGTAAGAGACAGCTAAGGCAATTATTCTGGGAACCAGAGCAGGAAACCTTGGTAACCAGGAACCACATAAAGGTATTAGGTTTGTGCTGTTCCCAAGCCCTCAAATTTAACTAGTTTCACATCAACTGAATTAACTGACTATACATTCCACCTATTCCAGGCTCTTAAGGAACAGCCCAACTGGCTACTACTGTCAGGAATTCTGGCAATAGTAGAGGCTGCTCCTACCCAGTTAGCTGCATCAGGCATGCTATGGGTGATAGGTTGAATACTAAAGAACAGTCAGAAAAACTGAATTTATATGGCACAGTCTGGCTCAATGTTTGGAAAGAAATGGCTTGCATCTCGACTAACAGGTTCTTAAAGACTGTGCTCATAGACAGTCTTTGTATGGTTCTACAGTGAATGAAAAAGGTACATGAAAATAAGCAAATCTCCTTTAATGACACGGCACCTACCAAAAAATCTAGAGTTTTAGGAGTCTAAACAACTACAATACATAGCACAAATTTTCTAGCATTTGGCAAGAGGAGGATGGGAGGAAATCTTAAATAGGTGTCATAGCACTTAAACTTTGTTAACTTTACGACAGGAACAGATGTGAAATTGTGTACAGAATCACCACCTCACTGCGAATGAAGCAGATGAAGATCTTCAGCACGACTGAGAGGGGATCTAAATCAAACATAAACTGTGGTAATAAATGTAAGGTAATAATTACTAGCAGATGTATATTTAGATAATATGTATCTATCATATGTCACTATCATGTGCTTTGATGAGGACACCTTATGATTTTTCCATGCAAAAGTTCTCTCTTTATTTAACTTTTAAACTCCTTTTGCTAAAAAGGAAATTTTCTTGTAAAAATGAAAACAAAAAACCATCCTTAACAGAACCTTAAATATTAATGCCTTTTTAAAAGTGTAAATTAATATGTGCAACTGACACTAGGAATTGATTTTTTAAAAATAGTTTTCCCACTATTCTCAGCTGTTATAAGTCAGTTATTTTGTGTTAATTTACCAATTAATATAATAAAAATTACACCAAATTTGTGTAATGGATAACTTAAGGAGTCATGCCATTTTTCACACACTATACAGAAAAACAAACAAAAAAATCAAGCTATAAAATTCATCCTGCTAATGTTTGTACCTATATATACATGACCTGGAATAATCAATTTAGTTAACTTAGTGATAGCACTAGTAAATTTAGTAAACCCATATCTAGCTCATGAGGACGTTTAACAGATAGCTAAAATTCAATGTGAAGGCAAGTAGCAGTGCCTGGGGAAGGTGAAGCAGGAGAGGGCTGGGGATGGAGCGCTGGTAAGCCAGCATGAGAGAGGGTAGATGAAACGAAAGTGGGAAAGGACTCTTCCTCCCCATTTTTTCCAGTTTTCCTAAGGCCTTGGTAAGTGGCAAGTACTTCCCTTTCCACTGAAAATCACTTTCCAGATGGCCTGTATCAGGAGCATTATACAGTACTGGTACCTAATCTACCTCTTTTCCTTTTATGGTAAAGATACAGTTATTTTACACCTAGAACATTTTACAATTCCTTGGTAAATATTATGATTTTGAAGCTGAGAGGAAATTAGGAAATCATTTAGTCTAACTAACACCTTATTTTATTGACAGGGGAACTGAGGTCCAGAGAAGCTTTGATTTAGTTTCTAATCTACATAAATATACTGGTGTGACTAAAAGGTTTAGAAATGCTGTATTTAGTGTTATCAAAAGCAAGAGAGAAATAGGCATTAGAAATGCTTCAAAAATACAAAGAAAAAATGACAAAAAGAGAACTCTCCACTTAGAACGGTTAGTTATCTGTTCTGATGTTACCAGAAAATAGTGAATTAAAAATAAAGGGCTTGAAAAAATGGATTAGGGAAAAGATACTAAATGATGAAAGTATGAACACATGTAGTCATTACAAACAGAAAAAAGTATATACAACATACTTACCAAGTACATATTATATCATGAAGAAAATCCACAAAATGAAAAATGTAAAGCCTCTCATATAATTATTTTCTTCCCAATTTGTTTCTATTTCATTATAAGAACAAACTATATGGTAGGATTATGGAAAAGGGGTACATGCACTTAATTCAAATCCCCAGGCCCCTTTTATATGAAACATCTAGAAAATCAATTCCATTTCTACTTTAGCTAGGTGGTTCTAAATGATTATTCTCCCTATGCTTAGTTGAGGTAAAAATGGAAAGGCCAGGTTACAGAGTTTGAGGATATCAAATTCTGCATAGGTTCTTATTACTATTTCTATTATAGCATTTTAGCACATTAAGATATCTTGGGTCAAAATAAATATATTTATTAAAATATTAAAAACTTGAAAACTCAAATATGTAGTTGTGTTCCTAAGATATTATTTGCTCATACCTATGATAAGAGCCAATATAAATGTTTTTCATTGGAATCACCTAGATCAGTGCTTCCCAAAGTTTCCCTCTGGTAGAATGCAAAATGACTTTACATATGGCATATGGGTAAACATTTTTAATTTTACTATTTAAGTACAGATTTTAACATACATTAAAAAAATTACACACTAAAACTGCTCAACACATTGTTGCCCCAGCCCAGTGTTTTGGATTTTTTCTCTCTAAAGAGAAAAATGTACAATAGAGGCGATCAAGAACCTAAATTAAACAAATAAAAACTCAAATACTTACTGTCGCTGGGGAAGCCCGAGTGGTATGTGTCACTGAGTGACCAGAATTCTCCATTGAATTGCCAATCAGATAGGTTCCTCCAGAGCTGCTGATGAGTTGTCCTCCCGTGACGCCCATCTGAATCCCACCAGTGCCCACCATACTGTGGGATGAGACCACGGTAGTCACCTGTGCAGAACTCCCTTGAGTATCAAAGTAATTCCCTCCAGTGTTTTGGCTGTACATCTGCGTTTCTGTGTAAGGATAAGTTGTTGTTCGGCTTTAGAAGAAGAAGAGAAGAAGAAAGAAATTTATTTATATCATCTTATTTATTTTTTTCTAGTGTGAATATATGTTTAAAACATATCAGCTTAGCCTTTGGAACATGGTGAGTTTTTGTATTTTATATGAAACTTCATTCCCAGAAATAGTTGGGTTTACTTTCCAAACTAAAGGTACATTTCTTTATAAGTACCTTAACACTTTTCTCTACTTTAGAGCTTTTGCTTCTGTTGGTGTCTACCTGCAGTATATAAATAAGCTCAGGTCTCTTCCCTCCAAGAAATCCTGCTGCGTGACTTCTTAAATTTCTTACAAAACTTCCTGCAAATCCCAGTTTTAGGAAAGCTGGGATCCAGAATGACTGGGGGCTGCAAGTCAGCTCCCCACGCTACTTCACACTCCTGGGTGACTTGCAGTAAACCTCCATGACTAAGGTAGCTAGCATGGATCTTTTTCTCGCCACCATAAGGATCTTGAGCAAAGATTTCACTTACCATGGGCCCTAAATCCCTAACTCTTTCTTTTTCTTTACACTCAAGTTTCTCCTTGATGTGATCACTATGCCACCTCATGTCCTCACTTTCCGCTTCCCAACAACTGCAGTCAAGCTTCCGCCCTTAGCCTCTCACTGAAAGTGCTTTTAATAAGGTCACTTGTGACCACATCTAAATACCAAGCTAAAAGGCTGCTGTCAGTCCTCATCTTTCTTGACCTATCTGCAGTATAATATTGTTGACCACGCCATGTTGCCCTTTCCCTCCTTGTTCTGTCCTGATTAAGCAGCTTGTTTGACTGATTTATTTTTAATATTCAATTGACTATAACTTATATTTTAACATAACTTTTATTTTTACTTGCAATTAGTATAAGCTCACAAGAAGTTGCAAAAATAGTAAAGAGGTATAAAATACTTTATTTAAAAACTTAAACATCAAATTAAAATTCCCAGTTTTTTTGGTCATTATCTTCAATACCACATTCCAGAGCTAGGCAGTACTGACAATTCAGTGTAGACATTTGCAGACATTTTCTATGTGCAAGGTCTTTCTGTTTTAACCTCTCTTGTTCATTAGTTTCTATGACATTTTTTTTTCACCTTTTACTTTTTTTAACCACTATGTTTCGAGAGCTTTTGGAGGCTCCATTTTTCTGGCACATTAAATACTGGTAATTTCTGAGGTCTCCATTTTCAGCTCTTATTTTTTTCTCACATTTATTCAGACCATATACCTTTATCATATACTACATGACCATATACACGCTCGTAAGTTGATATCTCCACTTTCTAGTTATACTTCAAGAGTTTTAAATCTAGGTTTCTAAAAGCCACCTGGTTATCTCTGTTAGGGAACCCCATGATATATGGGAAGTCTCAAATGTAAAATTGAACACATGCCTAAAAGGGAATTCTTTCTCTCTCTCGCTCTTTTTCCTATATTCCCCCTCTCAGCAGAGGGCAGCACCACAACCCTCAGCTTTGGAAATTATTGCTGACTTTCTGTGCTCAGATTGACATCAGTCACTAAATCCTACTAATTTTACCTTCTAAATAATTCTCCAATTCTCCTTTCCATTCTTGTACTCACTTGCCTTAACTCATAATGTTCTCCATTATAACTGCCTTCTAATTAGTTTTCCTTCCTCTATTCAGGCTCTCTTCCAATCTATCTTCACTTTGCTGCCAGGGGAATTTTTCTAAAATGCAAATATGAAAATAAAGCTTTTCTTAAAAACCTTTCCATGATTCTCTCTTGCCTTCGGAAGTAATTCACAACCCTTGACCTGCCTTATAAGAACCATCAGAGCCGATGCCTGCATGATCTCTGGACTTGATATCAGTCATGTCCTCAAGTGCTTTCTTCGTTTACACCACACTGATCTTTTTGCTGGTCCCTGTAACGTGCCATCTTCTCTTGCCTCCCTGCTATATCTCATGTTTTCCTGTCTAGAAGGCCTTTACATTTTTCTTCAGCTCTCTTCTTTTGTCTAAATCACCCTTAAACTCTCAGTTCACGCATCACCTTATCTCAGAATTACTTTTCCGCACCCTTTGCCCTCTGTGGCCACTCCTCACAGGCCTGTTATGTTCTGTTCTCTGTACTTTCCTAACACCTTGTGCATACCTGAAATACAGCTCTCTATACACTGTTAATTTCCTCATGTATTCATACTCCCATGAAATTATGTTTTATTCCCATATGTACCCTCAACACTTAACACAGTTGCAGCTACACAGTGGGCACACTAACCAACAAATAGAATATGATTCTGTTTGAAAGTACATTTGACATAATGGTGACTTCCGTAAATTTCTAAAACAAAAATCCTTCTTTTGTTTTGTTAAACCAAACAAATTGGTTAGCACAATTGAGAAATTGTGCTAAACTATTCCAAGATTTTTCTGTATTATTTAAAACAGGTCATTTTAACCCGTTACAAATTAATTTGTAATGTAATTTCTAATGTAAATTTTAGTAAAATAATTAGAGTGCTCCAAAAGTATTCCACACTGGGTAAAGTTACTGCTTTCCAGAAAAAGCCACCACAGATCAACGTACAAATTTTAGTTTGGGGTGGTGACAGAAACAACTCCATAGAGAACGTGTTTTTTATAGATAGAAAAATGCCATTTAAAATACACAGTTCTTCTCATTTTTGTTGTATTTCCCAGCTGGATACCTCATTTATGTATTTCTTTCATTATATATTTATTTAATAAAATAAAACAGCCATGTTGATTTCAAATTTAGGTGAAAAGAAAAGTGAGGTCATTTTAATTTATGTCTGCTAAATATGATAGTGACCCTATTTAGCTGTGCTTAAAGTAACACAATCTGATGTTAGTATTTAAGTATAATCAAGTAAGGTGTACACATAGATATAGGGCAATAAATAAGTACTTTGACAGATGCAGGAAATGGTGCCAGCTTTCCATTCCATAGTCCAAACAAAATGCTTAAGCACGCTCCCCAGTAGTAAGTTGATTTTATAAATAAATCATGTAATAATGGCTATCGATAGCTAATATTTACTGACCATTTACTACACAACAGGCACCATTTTATGTACTTTTCAGGTATTAACTCATTTAATCTTCATTACAACTTTATGAGATGGGTACCGTTATAATTTCTATTTCCACAGACAAGGTGAATACTTGAAGTTTGGATAGGTTAAATAGCTTTATCCAAAGCACACAGCTGGTAAAAAATGGATTTGGAATCTGCACTTAGCCCATGCTCTCAACCATTCTGTCACATAAAAAGAACTTAAGTTTTTACGTATGTCAATGATACGTGTGAATGACTATTGAGGAACAGTCCCAAAAGCCGGTATAGGGAACATATGGACTTTCTGTTGCTATTTGGGAGTTCCTTATACCTTAGTTAACTGTTTACTAACACCCCACTACTCTCCTCTCTTACTCAGAATGGAATCTGCAGAAGATGTACTTGCAATGGTAAAGAAATAGAGATGGAAAAGGTGAGACTATTTTGGAGGATACTTACCACTGCACACTTAGATTTCAGAAGTTCTATGATCATGCAAGTTGCAACTCTATTATAAGAGAAACATTCCAGGGGGTTTAAATCACTGCATCTTTGGGGTATGACTCCTTTATATAATTAGTCCTCAGTGAACAATAGTAATGTAAACAAATGCATCACAGATATATAAAATCTGTATCTATAGCCCTCAAGTCAGCATAAAAATATGGCAGCAAAGAGCTTTGATTTCCGTACTTCCCCCTAGTTGGAGATGACTCGTTAGCTAAAAAATGAGCAAAGAACAGGATAAGAGTGAAAGTCGCTAAAGAGTACGCCTAATCCATAAATTATGCTCATTACTCAATCATAACCCATGGGACTGAGGAGAAGGCTTGCATAAACACACACTGGGGTAAAGACTGGTAATTTCTAGGGGAAAAAAGACACAATTATATTAGGAAATGAAGTGTCACAAATTGTTGCTGAATTTGTCTCTGACACTTATACACTTGCAGTGGGGAAGAGAGGAGACTTTTAAACACTGGATTGGGTAATAGAGGCAGACCATAATATCCTTAATCATTGTTCTTCAAGGGTAAGAAGATAAGCATTAACACATTTGTTGGAGGCCTGTCTGGAGCCAGAGCCAGAGTCAGGCACAGATAATTCCTAAACGTCTTTTCAGTTCTAAATGTTCTAAGCTCCTGAGTAAATACTGGAGAAATTTTGTTTAAAAAAAAAGGCACCACCAACAAAAATAAACACTTCTTTCTTTCTAGGTACTAGAAATAATAACTCTTTAATTCTGATACCTAGGATCAACTTGTCTTTCATACTGCTAAAATGAATACATATGAGATATTGCTTGCACACTATTTCCCCAGAAATTTCCACGACATACGTTTGAGAAAAGTACTCAATTTCTGGCATATCAGATAGAAAGCAGCTAACTATTTCCGCACTGTACACTACTGAAACAGCTAAATTCCCAAGCAATTCTGTGCACACTTGAAAGATGCTTTTGTGTTCCTTTTGTTTGTTCTTTAAATTTTTATTTATTTATTTATTTATTTATTTATTTATTTATTTATTTATTTATTTACGGCTGTGTTGGGTCTTCGTTTCTGTGCGAGGGCTTTCTCTAGTTGTGGCAAGCGGGGGCCACTCTTCATCGCAGTGCGCGGGCCTCTCACTATCGCGGCCTCTCTTGTTGCAGAGCACAGGCTCCAGACGCGCAGGCTCAGTAATTGTGGCTCACAGGCCTAGCTGCTCTGCAGCATGTGGGATCTTCCCAGACCAGGGCTCGAACCGGTGACCCCTGCATTAGCAGGCAGATTCTCAACCACTGCGCCACCAGGGAAGCCCTGATTGTTCTTTATTGATTGCCTCAGACCGTTATGAAAATAATGTGTCACATTATTCTATAGCAGAAGAGAAATCTTTCCATTGTTCTGCATATGTATCCAGTAATGAATGTAAACACATAGATATGTGCATACTTGCTGACAGACGCTTCTTCATAGCTGACTCTATTATCAGGTTCTATGTAAATGTCAGGACTATGATCCATTGAATTCAGTAAATTAGTGCTGTTTGCGTCCCATCATGCCTTAGCATATACCTTGACTAAGCATGACCCTGAATATTCCCTGCTTGCTTATTCACTAGGATGATTATGTATGTCAATTTATTTTAGTTATAACCAATTTTTCTGTTTTCTTTATCTTCAGGTGTCTTATCCACAAGTCCAGATATATAATATCTCTAAATTATGTGTTTTGTATTTTACCTAGGTCTTGAATATCCTCTCACCAATAAGCTAGTCAACTACAAAATCAAGCAATGGTATGAAAATGGCAAATTAAGAAAATAAAATACCTCGCGAATTTCACACCATAAAATTTATTATGAAGATAGAATATAGTAATGTTGATCATTATATCTTACATTGGTACAATGTTTTATTGCTTTCAGGCTACTCTGTACACATTCTTTTAACAAATATTTACTAAGCATCTATTCTGGCACCTGGGAAAAAAGGACCATGACCTCTACTGTCATAAGGGCTGCATAACATAAGGGGCAGGTGGTCAAAAATAAGAAAGGAAATAAGATCATTAGACATTTTCTTAAATTTATGAAAGAGAAAAATAGAATATTAAAGTGTAATAAATGGGAGGGTGCATATTAGATGAACTAGTCAAGGAATGTTACCTCTGAAGAAGAGATATTTAGGTTGAAACTAAAGGATAAAAAGAAGTCAGTCCTATGGAAAACAGGAAGAAAAATATATCAGGAAGATATAGTGTGGCATGTGCAAAAGCCATGACACAGGAAAGATCCTGGTATTTAGGAAGGAATTAGAAGTCTAGAATGGTTGGTTAAAATGAATGAGAAGGACATTAGAAACAAATGAGGTTTAAAAAGTAGATAAAAACTAAACATGTAAGTAGTGCAGACAAATTTTTTAAACTGTGGGTCATGATCCACAATTTAATGGGTCACACTAGCATTAAAAAAAGAAAGAGACTACAGTAGACTAGACAACATCAGAACATATCACACCTAGTAAGGATAAGAATTATCTTGAGAAACTTTGTTTCTGTCATATGCATATACGGTGTGTGTGTGTGCATGTGTATATTTATCTGAGTATAAAAATGTACATCTAATTTTCTCAATGTGGATGGTTGTTTAAAAAGCTTAAAGATATCATTGTGGACTATGGCAAGAAGTTTGGATGTTATTTTAAGCTGGGACAGGAGTTTAAGGAAGCTAAGGTACGGGGAGGTAAGGCAATGTTCCAGCCAGAGAAACAACCTAAAGAAAGGCCTGAGGTCAGAGACGTAACAGGAAACCATGAGAAAAGGGAGTAGCAAACAGGGCACACTGCTACAGATAAGCCATGTAAGATGATTCTGAAACATGTTCATTAGATATAATGAGAGGACATAATCTTATTGTAAGGTGTTTCCATGTAGTGCTAGCAAATATATGTCTGATTGGACTTGACTGAGGATATAAGTAACTAAAGGCAGCCAGAATGAATCAGTTTTAAATATTTTCAAAAAGTTTGAGAGCTAGGAGAATTTGGGAACTGGGAGAACTGTTGTTAGAGATAGCGGCAGCAATGGCCAACAGCGTTTGAGGTGATTGTGGTCGTGTGGTGTCCTTACTGGACAACTTCTGGGGTGTGTTTTTGCCTTTGGTCTGGCTGCTGTCTAACAATGCTTGTACCTGTCTTTTTTCAGCTTGATTCTTCAGACTTCCTAGAAATTCTGAGTCACAAATATCTTTCAATAAATTCTTTGTTTTGCTTAAATAAGCCAGACTTGGTTTCTGCTGCTTGAAACCAAGAACTCTTAAACAGTTTTTCATTGTGAAGTTTTTATGGGAGTCACCAAAGCCCTGCATAGAAGTAGCTAGATTATTTGGAATCTTCAACAAATTGCAGTCTTGTGGTATGTAATATCTGGTTGGCTAACATGCACTACATTTTTGAGTGTTTTTTTTTTTTTGGCTGTGTTGGGTCTTCGTTTCTGTGCAAGGGCTTTCTCCAGTTGCGGCAAGCGGGGACCACTCTTCATTGCGGTGCGTGGGCCTCTCTCTATCACAGCCTCTCTTGTTGCGGAGCACAGACTCCAGACACGCAGGCTCACGGGCCTAGTTGCTCCGCGGCATGTGGGATCTTCCCAGACCAGGGCTCGAACCCGTGTCCCCTGCATTGGCAGGCAGACTCTCAACCACTGCGCCACCAGGGAAGCCCTATATGTAGTATTTTTAATATTATATATGCTGATAATGTGCAGAGTACTGAAATCATAACTTTAAATTATCATTACATAAAGATATCTGGACATTTACACTTTACTGTGCATTTCAATTCTTCATTTGTATATCGTAAAGTAGTGGTTCTCACACTTCAGTGCACATCAGAACACCTGAAGGGTTAGTTAAAACACAGATTGCTAGGCTCCATTCCCCGAATTCCTGATTCAGTACAACAGGGCTAGGGAACCAAAACTGGCATTTCTAACAAGGTTGGCGTTTCTCAGATGAGGTACATGCTGCTGATCTGAGGAACACACTTAGAGAACCACTGTACTAGAGGATAATAAAAATGTGAAGACCAACTTTCACAGGAGTAAGGAAAAAAAGTGCTATTTCGCAACTATTAGTGCTTTTAGTTTATTTGAGTTTTTTAAAAAGTCAAAGTCCACAGTTATAAAAGAAGTTTTATATTCTGTGGCAGTTATCCATGAAAGCCATTACCAAAATTTCTGTTCACTGCTATAATGGTTTTTGAAGCATACCAAAAAGGTGCACATAATAAGTACATATACAGGTCATCTGCCCTGACAACGGAAGCCAGGGAAGTAGATATAGACTTAAATCAACTTTGGCAGGAATGACATCATAAAAGATTTTGATCCAGAGTTACTGCTCTAAATTTACAAATAAGAAAAACTGGGCTGGATCATATGGTAGTTCTATTTTTAATTTTTTGAAGCACTTCCATACTGTTTTTCATAATGCCTGTACTAACTTACATTCCCACCAATCGTGCACAAGAGGTTCTTTTTCTCCACATTCTCTCCAACACTTACTTCTTTTTCAGCCATTTGCAACAACATGGATGAACCTTGAGGGCATTATGCTAAGTGAAGTAAGTCAGATAGAGAAAGACAAGTATTGTATGATATCACTTATATGTGGAATATTAAAAATCAAACTCATTGGTGAAGCAAGTCAGAAAGAGAAAAACAAATATCGTTTATTAACGCATATATGTGGAATCTAGAAAAGTGGTACAGATGAATCTATTTGCAGGGCAGGAACAGAGACGCAGATGTAGAGAATGAACGTGTGGACACGGGGGCGGGGGGTCGTGGGGGGTGGGATGAACTGAGAAATTGGGATTGACATAAATACACTACCATGTGTAATACAGATAGCTAGTGGGAACCTGCTGTATAGTGCAGGGAGCTCAGCTCGGTGCTCTGTGGTGACCTAGAGGGGTAGAATAGGGGTGGGGGGGTGGGAGGGAGGTTCAAGAGGGAGGGGATATATGTATACATACAGCTGATTCACTTCGTTGTACAGCAGAAACTAACACAACATTGTAAAGCAACTATACCCCAATTAAAAAAAAATCAAATTCATTGAAACAGAGAGCAGAATGGTACAGGGGCTGGGAGGTGGGATAAATGGGGAGATATTGGTCAAAGGGTACAAACTATCGGTTATAAGACGAATAAGTTCTGGGGATCTAATGTACAGCTTAGTGACTATAGTTAATAATACTGTATTGTATACTTGAAAAAAAAAGAAAAGAAGAACTGAGCAACCATATATATGCACATAAGCTCAAAAAAATTGTACTAGAAAAAAAAAACTGAAAAAAAAGGTGTGTTAATACTATGTTAGCAGCATCTCAATTCAGTTCCATTCATTTTTCCGTGTATATTTAAAACTACCAAGTAATCTGCTCTTGTGACTCACCTGTCATCAAATGCTATTCTTTATTCAATTCATTCAACAAATACAGATTGAGCACCTATCATATACGACCATTGTAGGTATGAGAGAGAGAATAGGGAGCAAACAAACAAGGTACTGGGCCCACATGACAGTTACATTCTAGTGGGGAAAAGACAGATATTAGATAAGTTAAAAGTAGATAGTGGAGAATGACAGATAGTCGTAAGTGTTGTGGAAGAAATGTCTCTGTTAGAAACAATAAGGAAACTTAGGGCACAGAAAAACTGTTTGGCCAATAATAAGACTGAGGAGGATTCAATAACAAAGGAAGAAAACAGAAGACTATAAAGTCAAAGAAGACAAAGAATCAAGGATAGAGTAGCTGACTAGTTGATTGCTGGAGATTTAGAAAAGTTAATCTAGAAGAATGTCTATTAGATTTAACAAATGGAGGTCATCAATGACTTTGATAAGAGCAACTTCATTGTAATGTGGAGAAAAAAGCCAGCTTGGAAGAGAATGAAGAATATGAGGTCAATCCTAAGAGGATTCACTATAAAGAGGAACAGAGAAACCAGGTACTTGTTAGAGATGGATATGTTGTCAAGTGGGACTTTCAAAAATGGATAAACGCAGCTAAAGCATGTGTGTATGTTGTTGAGGCCAACCCAGGTGCTAACTCCAGGCAAACATGTGGTATGCCCCATACCCAAAGTTAGGCACACTGCTGGACTCAGGCAGTTTGGGACCTCGGAGCATTCCCTGGAGGCAAGTCTATTCGTCTGACTCCTTCTGAGGGCCAGACTAAGATTTGTTGGATTTGTCCCCTCCAAAACCTTCTGGCCATTACAAAGCTCAACCTTTGTGAACCAGCCTTCAACTCTGTATAGCTGGGGGATCTACAAGACTGTAGTCTCTTGTGAAGCACAATACAGTGTTTCCCAACCTTTTCCAAGGCATACTCCCAAACAAAGAGTTCTCACTCTAGCTTCCAAATATTTGTTCACGCAGAGATTTTTATAAGTTTAACTTCTTTTGCAGTTAGTTTTATAAGAGTAACTATGCTAAAAGTGAATATGTTTTTTCAGACAATACAAATAACCCCATTTCCTGCTCTCTCTCATTACACCCTCCCCATCCTGAACCTGAACTGGTTAGTAATTAATGCTTTGAACTATTAATCCTCATTTCACAAATTAGGAAATCTAGGTGCAAATGTGTTATTTGCCTGATGTTATACTGTAGTCAGTAAGAGAAATGATACTTGAACTTGGGCCTCTGAAGTTCATTTAAGAAAACAATACAAGTTGGTTCTAAACCTAAAAAAGCACATATGGATTTCCTTCATTTTCACCTTTTTTTTTTTTTTTTTAATAAATTTATTTATTTATTTTTGGCTGTGTTGGGTCTTCATTTCTGTGCGAGGGCTTTCTACAGTTGCGGCGAGCGGGGGCCACTGCTCATCGCGGTGTGCGGGCCTCTCACTATCGGGGCCTCTCCTGCTGCGGAGCACAGGCTCCAGACGCGCAGGCTCAGTAGTTGTGGCTCATGGGCCCAATTGCTCTGCGGCATGTGGGATCCTCCCAGACCAGGGCTCGAACCCGTGTCCCCTGCACTGGCAGGCAGATTCTCAACCACTGTGCCACCAGGGAAGCCCATTTTCACCTTTTTAAAAAAAAAAAAAAAAAAAAAAAAAAAGGAGGGAGGAGAGGAAGAGAAAATTTATAGGTCTAAACTTTTCCAAGTGTTATAATGCAGAATTATTCTGGACATTATGCTACTGGATATGAAAATATCACAGAGCAAATTGCCCTTAATGTGCATCAATTAATTCTACGAATGAGAAATATTAAAAAGGAATACAGCCAGGGCAGTCAAATAATAGCGTTTTCTTCTGGAAGCTGTTTAACTAAAACATTTGATGTTGAAAAATTAGTAAATATGGACTTTTCTATATATTTTATGAATATCCAAAGAACATCCTATATTCACAAAATAAATTTAACTATAAAAGTATAAGATGGGATTAAAAAAAACATACGATGATTCATACAAACAACAACAGACTCTTAGTCTTAAAGAGTCATCAGTCATAAAAAACCCCACGAGTTTGTTATCTACAATAAGATATACAATAATACAATAGCATAATGTATAAAATTTACTAAAAATTTTTTTTATGATTGGCCAACCCTTCCCCCCAAACCTCCAAATAACTCATGATCAAAAGACTTGTACCTACAGATCACTGGAAAGGAATATGTGTTGAAGGTCAGAAAATATGAACTCTAAATACTACCTAACTAGAGGTACAAATTATTGCACCTCTCTGGGCCTCAGTTTACCCACCTGCAAAGTGGAAAGATTAGAATAAATGATCTCCACGACCTTCACAACTCTGATATTCTGAGAAGCCATATTTGAAAGCCTTCCATTACTCTAGGAGGCAGATTGAAAAACATCTTGCTGTGATTTATGTCAGAGTGTTCTGCCTATGTTTTCCTCTAAGAGTTTTACAGTATCCGGGTTTACATTTAGGTCTTTAATTCATTTTGAGTTTATTTTTGTGCACGGTGTTAGGGAGTGATCTAATTTCATTCTTTTACATGTAGCTGTCTAGTTTTCCCAGCACCACTTGTTGAAGAGACTCTCTTTTCTCCATTGTATATTCTTGCCTCCTTTGTTATAGATTAGGTGACCATGGGTGTGTGGGTTTATCTCTGGACTTTCTATCCAAAATAAACATATGGGACCTAATTAAACTTAAAAGCTTTTTGCACAGCAAAGGAAACCATAAACAAAACGAAAGACAACCCTCAGAATGGAAGAAAATATTTGCAAACGAAGCAACCAACAAGGGACTAATCTCCAAAATATACAAACAGCTCATGAAACTCAGTATCAAAAAAACAAACAACCCAATCAAAAAATGGGCATAAGATCTAAATAGACATTTCTCCAAAGAAGACATACAGATGGCTAAAAAGCACATGAAAAGATGTTCAACATCATTAATTATTAGGGAAATACAAATCAAAACTACAATGAGGTATCACCTCACACAGGTCAGAATGGCCATCATCAAAAAATCTACAAACAATAAATGCTGGAGAGGGTGTGGAGAAAAGAGAACTCTCCTACACTGTTGGTGGCAATGTAAACTGGTACAGCCACTGTGGTGAATGGTATTGAGGTTCCTTAAGAAACTAAAAAACCTTAAGTTTTTAGTTTTACTTTCCTTAAGAAACTAAAACTAGAGCTACCATGTGATCCAGCAATCCCACTCCTTGGCATATATCCAGAGAAAACCATAATTTGAAAAGATGTTCATTGCAGCACTATTTACAATAGACAGGACATGGAAGCAATCTAAATGTCCATCGACAGAAGAATGGATAAAGAAGATATGGTACACATATGCAATGGAACGTTAGCCATAAAAAAGAACGAAATAATGCCATTTGCAGCAATGTGGATAGACCTAGAGATTGTCATATTGAGTGAAGTCAGTCTAAGTCAGACAGAGAAAGACAAATATCATATGATATTGCTTATACGTGGAATCTAAAAAAAGGGTACAAATAAAATTATCTACAAAACAGAAATAGAGTTACAGATGTAGAAAACAAACTTATGGTTACCAGGGGGTAAGGAGGGGAGGGATAAATTGGAAGATTGGGATTGACATATACACACTACTATATATAAAATAGGTAACTAATAAGGACCTACTATATATAGCACAGGGAACTCTACTCAGTACTCTGTAATGGCCTATATGGGAAAAGAATCTAAACAAGAGTGGATATATGTATATTTATAACTGATTCACTTTGCTGTACACCTGAAAATAACACAACATTGTAAATCAACTATACTCCAATAAAAATTTAAAAAAATAAATATAATAAAATAAAATCGAATAACAACAAAAAATAAACCTAAAAAAAAAAATAAATCCTTCCATTTTTGGAGATGGATGAAACAGGCTCTTCTCTAAATGTAGAGGACCTCAGTGCTCTTTTTTACACAAAATGGTAGTTCTCTCTCCAAGAGCTTTCTAAGTAATCAGCCATATACTTACTGAAATCCAAGTGGCAAGTGGATTCATTAACCAGATCCTACACCAATTTGAATGTATATATCAGTAGAAGCATAAAGAAAGTAGCCTCTTCATCTCAATTACAGAAATACCATACAACCATTTCTTCTAAGCAGAGAACATTTAAATGATAATAATAAAGCATAATTTTACCTGCAAAATCCTAAAACTTACTATTTCACTGAAAGACAAAATAGAAACTTGAAGAGCATCCCTATTAAGGTTTTTTATTAATTATTTTAAAAGCATATGGAAAAGATAATTGGATGGCTTCAGAAAACGCACTACCTATATGATTTTCAAATAAAGGTGAGTCCAATGGATTTTGAATAAATCTAGTCAATGTCAATATATTAATAATGTATCACCTCCTAAAGTATACCATGTGATGTTATTAAATATTATTCAGATAAGAGTTCCGTGGTCAGTTTTTAAAACACGACATTTCTTTCCTAGAGGATTTCTCAGAGCCTTTAAAAAACTTACAGAAATTTAGAGTCCACAAAAGAAGTTCATGCAGTGTTTTCCTGCTTGTGAAACCACAGAACTTTTTAATGGGACATTTTATGAAACACAGTTTGGTAAATTCTCTAGTGGGTTTGATGAGAAATCTGTAATTTAAACAGGAAGATTATGAGAATGCTTTCTACCAGTCAAGTCTTACTGCAATAGATACCCATTACGATGAACACCTTGACATTTTAAAACACTAATCATCTCTAAACAGCGGATAAGCTTCAAAGACCACTTGATATAAGAAAATCCTTTAAAATTAAAAAAGTTTTTTCAAAAAAGATTTCTTAATTTGGACAAGATATAGTATGATGTCTTTATTTCCACTTTGACTAATATGATGGAGGAATAAGTGGGGAAGTATGAGTCAAAAAAGGAGTGGGGGAAAGAAAAAAAATCATTATTTAAAAAAATTGATTTCTCGGCTACAAGAAATTGCAATTGAATTGGACTCTCTCTACGTGGTATGCACTGTTTACCAGATGTTTTAATTACAATCTACTAAATTATTAGATATCATAAATTGTAAGAATCCATAACAATGGACAAGACTATGATCCAGCCCAGTAAAAAATATTCTTGGGAAAACTATTGCAAGGAAATACACAAATGTGGGCTCCTACAGAAGCAATGATAAGGAGGAACAAGAGTTAGGTTACCTTCTCCCTTGAGTAAAAAGCTATTCTACTCCAACACACCACTATAAAGCAGTCTCAGTTGTTCACTTGAAATACATCCTCACTCACTGACTCATACTGTTAAATCCTGTTATGCTACCAGTAACGTCCATAGTCATAGAGAGAACCAGTAAATACTTTAGTATTGTCAAATTATAATGATTACACATTTTCATGAGTGATGACACGTATCTGTGAGGGCTATCATCACCTCTTGAGTGAGACCCCTTGCATTATGGCTACTTGGCATGGGGCTGCTGGTGACAGGAGCAACAGTGAACCAGTACTTACTAACCATGCACAGGCTGCAGGGCCATGTACTGGGTGCTTGAAAGTTCATGATAAAGATCGGCATCCCTATCTTCTGCGAGTTTCATTAGCAAAAAGCATTTATTATCACAAAGAAGTGGGAATCTCACTATGATCCAAGTCAGGGACCAAACACTAGTTGGCTATTAATTTAATATGGTGGAACAGAAGAATATGAAATACTCTCTCCTAACACACATGGAAGTGTATCAAATAAAAGGAGGGAGTATAAAGACTTCAAAATGAACTTTAGAGACAAAAATTGTACATAGTTAAATGTCAGCGCTACAAAATTACAGGAAGATTGGAATAGCTTAAGCTGAAAAATTTTTTTGGTTATATTTGAAAAAAGATGTTCATAGTCCTCTAACTACTAAAATTTTGAGTGTAATTCATGGCAACACAATGTTTCTTTAGTAAATATGAAAATGGTGCTACAGAATCTTTAGTCAAATGTTGTACTGAAATTGAAATTGTAATGAAAGGTTTTTAAAGATGCATCTTCTCTATCTTGACCAACGTGCACATTTGTGACATAATTAGCTGGAGTTGAGGATGCAGTCTGGGCCCACACAGACTGGATCAAAACTAATTGGACTTTGTGGCAAATGAACTCATGACCTAGACCTCATTAGTCATGATCTAACCAACTGAGTTTGCGGGCCATAGAAAATTCATGTTGGCATGAGATGTTTACTTTGAATTATTTCTGCACTTAAATGGGGCCTATAATTTTAAAGAGCCAACTTTAGAGGTGCTGATTTTCTAAGGTTTTGTGAATGAGTGAACTCACCAATCTCACATTTACCTATTATATGGAAGACCCTAATGTCAGCGGTGGGGTAGTTTTAAAAGGCACAAGGCAATATGCAGAATTCAGAACCATAAATAGGAGAGGAAAATGGAAAAATAAAAAACTAGAGCACATAATTGTACGGTGATAACTAATGTTTACTGAGTGTTTACAATTTCTCAGAAGCTATACAAAATACTTTTGATAAGCTATCTCCATATTTCATAAATGAAGAAAGTGAAGCAGGCTGTGTATCTTTCACAAAGTCACACACTAGTAATCACTCTCCTTTACCTTGGGTCAATGATAAATGACCGTGATAGATACTACGGAGCTAACTGTCTCAACATGCATGCCAACTACCCTTTTCCCTTGCTGCCATCTACCATATAGACATGAAAGCTACAAACCTGCATTCCTAGATTCCTCTGCAGCTAGCTACTACTTTTTTTTTTTTAATTAATTATTTTTGGCTGCGTTGGGTCTTTGTTGCTGCGCGCAGGCTTTCTCTATCTGCGGTGAGCGGGGGCTACTCTTCGTTGCGGTGCGTGGGCTTCTTATTGCTGTGGCTTTTCTTGTTGTGGAGCATGGGCTCTAGGTGCTCGGGCTTCAGTAGTTGCAGCACGTGGACTCAGTAGTTGTGGCGCACAGGCTTAGTTGCTCTGTGGCATGTGGGATCTTCCCGGACCAGGGCTCAAACCTGTGTCCCCTGCATTGGCAGGCGGATTCTTAACCACTGCACCACCACAGAAGTCCCCTAACTACTACTTTGTTACACAGTTATGGCCAATGAGATATAAGCAAAATGGAGCTGGGAGTTTCTGGGAAAGCCTGTGTGTGTGTGTGTGTGTGTGTGTGTGTGTGTGTACACATATATATATATGTACGTATATACCATATGTAACATATCCTTTTCTTCCACCTTCCCTCTTCTTGCTGTCTGGAATACAGATGTGATGGCTGTAACCAAAGCAAATTTACTACCGTACCAGCAAATCTTGGCTCTGACATCCTTGAGCTGCTAAACTAATGCCAGCCACAGACTAAGAGGAAGTACAATTGTGGATGTTTCTACAGGCTCATTTCCTGTCATCTTTGGTTAGCTTAGCACTAAATTGGCTCAGCTGGTCTAAGTTAATCCTAATGGAAGAACAGGCTAATGGAACTGAGCTTCAGAGGCACCCACTCCTCCCTAGATAAGAAAGCCATTTTTTTTCTACTACATAATCAGTTAATGTCTACTGCCCTGATCTCTAGAAATATGTAGCACTCTGTGAGGCCAGAGATCTTCTACTGGAGCAATTTCCATGGTGCAATCCAGTCTAACTAGAGGGAAGTGATTTATGCCAGCTTGTAAGATTTTCTCCACTAAGGTTTATTTTATATTTGCACCACATGGTGCCAGTTATTTGCACAATATGCTACCTCTGGATTTCTTATTACCTGACAAAAATCAAAGTCCTAATTTGTTTAAACCTCTTTTTGTCAGATTTTCTTGGTTTCTTAGCTGACAGAATGCTGTAATAAATGTAAGATAAAATGTTATGGAATGGCAGAATGATAACTTAGCTCTCCAGTGGGGTCTGGTAAGGCTTTACCTAGGATGTCTTTGAACTAGGAGAACACACTAGGTAGGAAATGGTACCTGCTTGAACAAAGGTAAAGTATATAATGACTTTACTCTGAGGTAGTTGTGACAGATCTACCACAGGCAAGAATGAAACGACAATACAATTCAGTGACCTCTAGCAGTGTCTAGAAACCCATTTATTTTCCCTGATAGCATAAAGGACCAAGTGGCAGGCATCCCTATTTTTTTTCGGGATAAACGCCAACAGGAGTTTGGATTTACGGTACAGATTCCAAAAGCAGGCTCCAGGATGCCCTGGCCTTACACAACAAAGAGGTAAAAAATATTCAGTATGTCTAAAATATGTAAAGTGTTATAGATTCACTAGAGTAACAGAAATGTATTGACCCTTTATTATGTGTCAATCACCTAAATAAATGTAAATAAAATAACAAAATGACAACAGTTCCCATTCAGGGAGAGTTCTTCTTAGTATGATAAATATAAATAAGCATTCATAGCACCATGTGGAAGTGGAAGTCTGGGTATAGTGCTGTCTTTACCGTACAGGGGACAAATAAGTTAACTGCAGAGGAGAGCCAGGGTCCACGTCTCAAGGGAGGGGGTGATGTGTTAGTCTATAAAGATATCACTATACCGGGGGGAGCAGTTTTGGAAGGAAAGAGAAAAGGCATAGAATGATATTCCAGCAGAGAAAACAAACCACATGTCCAAAAATACAGAGGTGTGAAAGGAGAGTACTTGGGGAAACATGCACAAAGTTGGTTGTTCCTAGAAGAGGTGGAAGATGAAGCTAGAGAGGTAGGAAGGGGGAGAATGCCAAGGTGGAGAGTTCCACTTTATTTTATAGGTAATGGAGGTTTAAAGGCAGTGGTGATTTAGGTAGATTCAGTGACCAAAAGCAATGAGAAAAGAGAGACAGTCAAGATCAATGAAGAGTTTTCAGTTTTGTATCATCTACTATATACCAGGCCCTGTGCTAGTTGCTTTACACACATAGCCTTAAATCCTCACAACAATCCAGAAAGAGTAAGGCAATTACCCTCCCGCTTCCCAGGAAAGAGTAATAAAAGCTCAGAATAGTTCAGTACTTTGACCATGATTATACAACTAATAGATGGTTAAACCAGGATTTTAAGTTGTTTAGTTATAATAATAGGTAACAATAAATGCATTTTCTACATACCATACACTCTTCTGGTGTTAGATTTATTGCAGTGGAACAACAACAACAACAACAAAAACCGGACAAAAATCCCTGCCCTCGTGGTTGGTGTCATGGGAATCTATGAAATCACCCAAGGAATAGGTGCAGTAAGAATAAAGAAAGCAGAGGTTATCAACCTAGGGCACACAGAAGAGTCAATGAGAGAATTTGAATTCATTTTAGAACTTAGAGATCCAACAGATTGCAAACAAAAACCTGTGGTAAATGAAAACAAACCTGGTGACTTATAATAGTTATTAGTCCCTTTATTTATAATAACATCCTGAATCTTAACCCAAAGTGTCTGAAAAACTCAAATGAAATAAATGTACAAATTGACATTACTGTTGATGCAAAGGAGATGGGTTGGGAGTTTTAGGGGGAGGAGAAGTTCAGACAGGAAAATAAGATTTATTGAGTATCAGGCACTTTTACGTAAAGTAAGTACCTCATTTAATAAATGCAAAAAACCCTCCTAATATAGTAGCTTTATATTAGTTTACAGAAAACACGTACACAAAAATTCACCTTATTGGTAAAAACAAAAAGCATAGGTTTAAGAAGGTATTATTATAATATAGAAATCACCAACAAGGGATATATTTTTCTCAACCTAGTGAAAACGATTAAAGGGCATAGCAATGTTAATAACTTAAAATATTCTACTAGGGTTAAGTGAGAGGAAAATGACCATATATTCTTAGTGAGCATATATCGGCTTAAGCTCAAACATCAGTTTAAGTTAATAACCCTACTCTAGTAAAAAATTACTGTGAAAACAAGGAAACAATTTGGGACGAGTAGAAGGTGTCAGAAAGTACCTTACTTTTCTCTAACCGAGGGAGCGGGAGAATGAATACAACTTCCATACATAAACTTACATTGCTCCATTGGTATAGACAGTGTCGCTTCCTTCCACGTACTGCACCTGAGCTGGGTAGACATGCTGTACCTGCTGCACAGTCTGTACCTGCTGCACCTGGAAAGCAAATATTAGGACTTTGGTGAGGGGTAGATACAATAGAATGAATATACAGCATTAGATTTCCTCAAAGATTTCTCTAGGGTGGTGATACACATGAGAATGTTTTATGATGAAAACTGTTAGGTTCATGCTAATTTCAAGATAAGTGCATGTTGGGTCCAAATCAACTGTAGCATTTATGCAAATAAATTCTGTAACATTCTTGCAGTTATATATGTATATACACACTTCAAGTGTTTAGGGTGAAATTCTGAAAGCTCTGCACTTATTTTGATGATTTATGAAATTCTCTTCACCTGGCTGGTGAATGCTACATTTATTTTTTAATTAAGAAATTCACAATGGAAAAGTTCAAACACTTATACATATAAAAAATACTATAATAAACCCCATGTAATCATCATCCAAGATAAATAACTGTCACCAGACCTTCCCCTTTAGTCTCTCACAGGATTATTTAAAAGTAAGTACAGAACTTGCATGATTTCACTGGTAATATTTCACTTTTTTCCTAAGAGAAAAGAGCTACTTTTAACATGAACACAATACTAACATCAGAAATAAAACATTAACAATTCCTTAATATCATATAAACCCCAGTGATTGTTCAAATTTCTCTAATTATTCCAATGTCTTCTTAGAGTTGGCTTGTTCAAATCAGATCCAAACAAGGTCTACATGTTACATCTGGCTGATATTTCCTATCTTTCTCTTTTAATCTCTAACAGTTTCCCATCCTTTTCATATCTTGACTATTAGTTATTGAAAAAACTGGATCATTTATCTAGTAGAATTTCTAGAATGCTAAATTTGGCTTATAGCATCCCTGAGATGTCATTTAATAAATTCCTCTATCTTCGTATTTCCTATAAATGGGTAGTTAGATCAAGGACCTTGAATAGATTCAATTTTTAAAAAGCTGTGTACTTCTTATTGCATCATACAGGTTGCCATAGAACAGCTGGTTGTCTCTCATTCTGCAATATTATTTGATCAGGGGGTTCAGGTGTTGTCAGCTGGATACATTGATTATAATGTTTCCTAGCTATGTTTTACCTGAGGATATCACTAGTCACTGATGATCATTTTCTAGAGGGATTATTTCAATTAATAAAAGGCTGCAATCTTATGGTAATCTGATTCTGTTATTCCCTCTTCATTTATTAGTAGAATTCTATAAAGGAATTCCTCTTATTAGTATTTGCTTACTCTGAAATAAGGTTTGTACAGGAAGAATAGGATAAATGCATGATTCATTATTTACCAGTACTCAGAATAATGATTTTTTTCCCCTAGCTCCCTCCCCAAGGTGACCAATGTGGCTTTTAGTTTGATTTTGCTTGTATCCTTATGATTTTGAACTTTTGAACATACTGTATTTGATTTCTTTTAACACAGCAGTCTTTTTTTCCCCTAAAATTGTCCCATCTTTGACAAATGATAGACCCGTCAAACTGTATCCTGTGTCTTTTGACATGACTACAGTAATCTTTCTCTAACTCCCATGCTTTCTGTTATGATAAGATGGACCAGACCTACCTATTGTATTTCCTGTCCTAGATCTGAAATCAACTATTTCTTAAAAAATCCCTGGGTCTTATTATTTAGGAGTAATATAAATATGTAAAAACTGTTTGGGAAAGCAATTTACCAACAGGCAAACTATTTGACATCTTTGTGATTTCTTCTACAGAAGTATTCACCATCTGAAGAGTTGCTGTATAATATTATTTTTAAAAATACAGTTTATAAGAGCAAGAAGTTAGAAGGAAAAGCCTTAATGACTGTGAAAAGCAGAGTAATTAAATAAATATAGGAAACCATTCTGTAGAATATATGGTTGATGTTAAAAGAATAAAGTAAGATTGATACATACTTTAATAGCAAGATCTCTAAAACATATTCTAAGTGAAAAAGTATGTTGCTGAAAAATACCTACAGTGTAATTTGGTTTATGTATATATCTGCATACATGGGCACATGTACATACAAATGTACTTAAATATATAAAGGAAAATAGAAGGATGCACACCAAACTTCTAAAAATGGTTATTTTGCTGAGCGACATTAAATGAGATGGAAGAGGGCTTCCCTGGTGGTGCAGTGGTTAAGAATCTGCCTGCCAGGTCTGGGCAAGATGGCGGAAGAGTAAGACGTGGAGATCACCTTCCTTCCCACAGATACATTAGAAATACATCTACACGTGGAACTGCTCCTACAGAACACCCACTGAACGCTGGCAGAAGATGTCAGACCTCCCAAAAGGCAAGAAACTCCCCACGTACTTGGGTAGAGCAAAAGAAAAAAGAAAAAACAGAGACAAAAGAATAGGGATGGGACCTGCACCAGTGAGAGGGAGCTGTGAAGGAGGAAAGGTTTCCACACACTAGGAAGCCCCTTCGCGGGTGGAGACTGCGGGTGGCAGAGGGGGGAAGCTTCAGAGCCACGGAGGAGAGTGCAGCCACAGGGGTGCGGAGGGCAAAGTGGAGAGATTCCCACACAGAGGTTCGGTGCCGGCCAGCACTCACCAGCCCAAGAGGCTTGTCTGCTCAGCCGCCAGGGCGGGCGGGGCTGGGAGCTGAGGCTCGGGCTTCGGTCGGATCGCAGGGAGAGGACTGGGGTTGGCGGCGTGAATACAGCCTGAAGGGGTTAGCGCACCACAGCTAGCCAGGAGGGAGTCCGGGAAAAAGTCTGCAGCTGCCGAAGAGGCAAGAGACTTTTTCTTGCCTCTTTGTTTTGTGATGCGCAAGGAGAGGGGATTCAGAGCGTGGCCTAAACGAGCTCCAGAGACGGGTGCGAGCCGCGGCTATCAGTGCAGACCCCAGAGACGGGCGCGAGCCGCGGCTATCAGTGCGGACCCCAGAGACGGGCGCGAGCCGCGGCTATCAGCGGCGACCCCAGAGATGGGCGTGAGCAGCGGTGATCAGCGTGGGCCCCAGAGACGGGCATGGGATGCTAAGGCTGCTGCTGCCGCCACCAAGAAGCCTGTGTGCAAGCACAGTTCACTCTCCACACCGCCCCGCCCAGGAGCCTGTGCAGCCCGCCACTGCCAGGCTCCCGTGATCCGGGGACAACTTCCCCGGGAGAACGCATGGCGCGCCTCAGGCTGCTGCAACGTCACGCTGGCCTCTGCCGCCGCAGGCTCACCCCGCATCCGTACCCCTCCCTACCCCCATCGTGAGTGAGCCAGAGCCCCCGAAGCAGCTGCTCCTTTAACCCCGTCCTGTGTGAGCCAAGAGCAGACGCCCTCAGGCGACCTACACGCAGAGGCGGGTCCAAATCCAAAGTTGAACCCCAGGAGCTGTATGAACAAAGAAGAGAAAGGGAAATTTCTCCCAGCAGCCTCAGAAGCAGCGGATTAAAACTCCACAAACAACTTGATGTGCCTGCATCTGTTGAATACCTCAACAGACAACAAATCATCCCAAATTCAGGAGGTGGACTTTGGGAGCAGGATATATTAATTTTACTCCTTTTCCTTTTTTTGTGAGTGTATATGTGTATGCTTCTGGGTGAGATTTTGTCTGTATAGTTTTGCTTTCACCATTTGTCCTAGGGTTTGGTCCGTCCGTTTTTTTTTTTTTTTACTTGAAAAAATTTTTTTCTTAATAAATTTTTTCTTAATAATTTTTTCCTTATTTTATTTTAAAAAATTAAAAAAATTTTTTCTTAATAATTTTTTAAATTTTTATTTCAAAAAATTAAAAAAAATTTTTCTTAATAATTTTTTCTTATTTTTATTATAAAAAATTAATAAATTTATTTTTTAAAAATTTAAAAAAATTTTTCTTAATAAATTTTTTCGTAATAATTTTTTTTCTTATTTTTTATTATAATAGCTTTATTTTATTTTATTTTATTTTATCCTCTTTCTTTCTTTCTTCCTATTTTTTCTCCCTTTTATTCTGAGCCGTGTGGATGAAAGGCTCTTGGTGCTCCAGCCAGGCATCAGGGCTGTGCCTCTGAGGTGGGAGAGCCAACTTCAGGACACTGGTCCACAAGAGACCTCCCAGCTCCATGTAATACCAAACGGCGAAAATCTCTCAGAGATCTCCATCTCAACATCAAGACCCAGCTTCACTCAACGACCAGCAAGCTACAGTGCTGGACACCCTATGCCAAACAACTACCAAGACAGGAACACAGCCCCATCCATTAGCAGAGAGGCTGCCTAAAATCATAATAAGGCCACAGACACCCCAAAATACACCACCAGACGTGGACGTGCCCACCAGAAAGACAAGATCCAGCCTCATCCACCAGAACACAGGCACTAGTCCCCTCTACCAGGAAGCCTACACAACCCACTGAACCAACCTTAGCCACTGGGGACAGATACCAAAAACAACGGGAACTATGAACCTGCAGCCTGTGAAAAGGAGACCCCAAACACAGTAAGATAAGCAAAATGAGAAGACAGAAAAACACACAGCAGATGAAGGAGCAGGGTCAAAACACACCAGACTTAACAAATGAAGAGGAAATAGGCAGTCTACCTGAAAAAGAATTCAGAATAATGATAGTAAGGATGATCCAAAATCTTGGAAATAGAATAGACAAAATGCACAAAACATTTAACAAGGATGTAGAAGAACTAAAGAGGAACCAAGCAACAATGAAAAACACAATAAATGAAATTAAAAATACTCTAGAAGGGATCAGTAGCAGAATAACTGAGGCAGAAGAACGGGTAAGTGACCTGGAAAATAAAATAGTGGAAATAACTACTGCAGAGCAGAATAAAGAAAAAAGAATGAAAAGAAGTGAGGACAGTCTCAGAGACCTCTGGGACAACATTAAACGCACCAACATTCGAATTATAGGGGTCCCAGAAGAAGAAGAGAAAAAGAAAGGGACTGAGAAAATATTTGAAGAGATTGTAGTTGAAAACTTCCCTAATATGAGAAAGGAAATAGTTAATCAAGTCCTGGAAGCACAGAGAGTTCCATACAGGATAAATCCAAGGAGAAACATGCCAAGACACATATTAATCAAACTATCAAAAATTAAATATAAAGAAAACATATTAAAAGCAGCAAGGGAAAAACAACAAATAACACACAAGGGAATCCCCATAAGGTTAACAGCTGATCTTTCAGCAGAAACTCTGCAAGCCAGAAGGGAGTGGCAGGATATACTTAAAGTGATGAAGGAGAAAAACCTACAACCAAGATTACTCTACCCAGCAAGGATCTCATTCAGATTTGATGGAGAAATTAAAACCTTTAGAGACAAGCAAAAGCTGAGAGAGTTCAGCACCACCAAACCAGCTTTACAACAAATGCTAAAGGAACTTCTCTAGGCAAGAAACACAAGAGAAGGAAAACACCTACAATAACAAATCCAAAACATTTAAGAAAATGGGAATAGGAACATACATATTGATAATTACCTTAAATGTAAATGGATTAAATGCTCCCACCAAAAGACACAGACTGGCTGAATGGATACAAAAACAAGACCCATATATATGCTGTCTACAAGAGACCCACTTCAGACCTAGGGACACATACAGACTGAAAGTGAGGGGATGGAAAAAGATATTCCATGCAAATGGAAATCAAAAGAAAGCTGGAGCAGCAATTCTCATATCAGACAAAATAGACTTTAAAATAAAGACTATTACAAGAGACAAAGAAGGACACTATATAATGATCAAGGGATCGATCCAAGAAGAAGATATAACAATTATAAATATTTATGCACCCAACATAGGAGCACCTCAATACATAAGGCAAATACTAACAGCCATAAAAGGGGAAATTGACAGTAACACAATCATAGTAGGGGACTTTAACACCCCACTTTCACCAATGGACAGATCATCCAAAATGAAAATAAATAAGGAAACACAAGCTTTAAATGATACATTAAACAAGATGGACTTAATTGATATTTATAGGACATTCCACCCAAAAACAACAGAATACACATTTTCCTCAAGTGCTCATGGAACATCCTCCAGGATAGATCATATCTTGGGGAACAAATCAAGCCTTGGTAAATTTAACAAAATTGAAATCATATCAAGTATCTTTTCCAACCACAATGCTATGAGACTAGATATCAATTACAGGAAAAGATCTGTAAAAAATACAAACACATGGAGGCTACACAATACACTACTTAATAACGAATTAATCACTGAAGAAATCAAAGGGGAAATCAAAAAATACCTAAAAACAAATGACAATGGAGACATGACGACCCAAAACCTATGGGATGCAGCAAAAGCAGTTCTAAGAGGAAAGTTTATAGCAATACAAGCCTACCTCAAGAAACAGGAAACATCTCGAATAAACAACCTAACCTTGCACCTAAAGCAATTAGAGAAAGAAGAACAAAAAACCCCAAAGCTAGCAGAAGGAAAGAAATCATAAAGGTCAGATCAGAAATAAATGAAAAAGAAATGAAGGAGACAATAGCAAAGATCAATAAAACTAAAAGCTGGTTCTTTGAGAACATAAACAAAATTGATAAACCATTAGCCAGACTCATCAAGAGAAAAAGAGAGAAGACTCAAATCAACAGAATTAGAAATGAAAAAGGAGAAGTAACAACTGACACTGCAGAAATACAAACGATCATGAGAGATTACTACAAGCAACTCTATGCCAATAAAATGGACAACCTGGAAGAAATGGACAAATTCTTAGAAATGCACAACCTGCCGAGACTGAACCAGGAAGAAATAGAAAATATGAACAGACCAATCACAAGCACTGAAATTGAAACTGTGATTAAAAATCTTCCAACAAACAAAAGCCAAAGACCAGATGGCTTCACAGGCGAATTCTATCAAACATTTAGAGAAGAGCTAACACCTATCCTTCTCAAACTCTTCCAAAATATTGCAGAGGGAGGAACACTCCCAAACTCATTCTACGAGGCCACCATCACCCTGATACCAAAACCAGACAAAGATGTCACAAAGAAAGAAAACTACAGGCCAATATCACTGATGAACATAGATGCAAAAATCCTCAACAAAATACTAGCAAACAGAATCCAACAGCACATTAAAAGGATCATACACCATGATCAAGTGGAGTTTATTCCAGGAATGCAAGGATTTTTCAATATACGCAAATCAATCAACGTGATACATCATATTAACAAACTGAAGGAGAAAAACCATATGATCATCTCAATAGATGCAGAGAAAGCTTTCGACAAAATTCAACACCCATTTATGATAAACGCCCTGCAGAAAGTAGGCATAGAGGGAACTTTCCTCAACATAATAAAGGCCATATATGACAAACCCACAGCCAACATCGTTCTCAATGGTGAAAAACTGAAACCATTTCCACTAAGATCAGGAACAAGACAAGGTTGCCCATTCTCACCACTATTATTCAACATAGTTTTGGAAGTGTTAGCCACAGCAATCAGAGAAGAAAAAGAAATAAAAGGAATCCAAATTGGAAAAGAAGAAGTAAAGCTGTCACTGTTTGCAGATGACATGATACTATACATAGAGAATCCTAAAGATGCTACCAGAAAACTACTAGAGCTAATCAATGAATTTGGTAAAGTAGCAGGATACAAAATTAATGCACAGATATCCTTTGCATTCCTATACACTAATGATGAAGAATCTGAAAGTGAAATTAAGAAAACACTCCCATTTACCATTGCAACAAAAAGAATAAAATATCTAGGAATAAACCTACTTAAGGAGACAAAAGACCTGTATGCAGAAAATTATAAGACACTGATGAAAGAAATTAAAGATGATACAAACAGATGGAGAGATATACCATGTTCTTGGATTGGAAGAATCAACATTGTGAAAACGACTCTACTACCCAAAGCAATCTACAGATTCAATGCAATCCCTATCAAACTACCACTGGCATTTGTCACAGAACTAGAACAAAAATTTTCACAATTTGAATGGAAACACAAAAGACCCCGAATAGCCAAAGCACTCTTGAGAACGAAAAATGGAGTTGGAGGAATCAGGCTCCCTGACTTCAGACTATATTACAAAGCTACAGTAACCAAGAGAGTATGGTACTGGCACAAAAACAGAAACACAGATCAATGGAACAGGATAGAAAGCCCAGAGATAAACCCACGCACATATGGTCACCTTATCTTTGATAAAGGAGGCAAGCATATACAGTGGAGAAAAGACAGCCTCTTCAATAAGTGGTGCTGGGAAAACTGGACAGGTGCATGTAAAAGTATGAAATTAGAACACGCCCTAACACCATACACAAAAATAAACTCAAAATGGATTAAAGACCTAAATGTAAGGCCAGACACTATCAAACTCTTAGAGGAAAACATAGGCAGAACACTCTATGACATAAATCACAGCAAGATCCTTTTTGACCCACCTCCTAGAGAAATGGAAATAGAAACACAAATAAACAAATGGGACCTAATGAAACTTAAAAGCTTTTGCACAGCAAAGGAAATCATAAACAAGACCAGAAGACAACCCTCAGAATGGGAGAAAATATTTGCAAATGAAGCAACTGACAAAGGACTAATCTCGAAGATTGACAAGCAGCTCATGCAGCTCAATAACAAAAAAAAAAACAACCCAATCCAAAAATGGGCAGAAGACCTAAATAGACATTTCTCCAAAGAAGATATACAGATTGCCAACAGACACATGAAAGAATGCTCAACATCATTAATCATTAGAGAAATGCAAATCAAAACTACAATGAGATATCATCTCACACCAGTCAGAATGGCCATCATCAAAAAATCTACAAACAATAAATGCTGGAGAGGGTGTGGAGAAAAGGGAACACTCTTGCACTGTTGGTGGGAATGTAAATTGATACAGCCACTAAGTAGAACAGTATGGAGGTTCCTTAAAAAACTAAAAATAGAACTACCATATGACCCAGCAATCCCCCTACTGGGCATATACCCTGAGAAAACCATAATTCAAAAAGAGTCATGTACCAAAATGTTCATTGCAGCTCTTTGTACAATAGCCAGGACATGGAAGCAACCTAAGTGTCCATCATCGGATGAATGGATAAAAAAGATGTGGCACATATATACAATGGAATATTACTCAGCCATAAAAAGAAATGAAATGGAGGTATTTGTAGTGAGGTGGATGGAGTTAGAGTCTGTCAAACAGAGTGAAATAAGTCAGAAAGAGAAAAACAAATACAGTATATATACACATATATATGGAATCTAAGGAAAAAAAAAAAAGGTCATGAAGAACCTAGTGGCAAGACGAGAATAAAGACAGAGACCTACTAGAGAATGGACTTGAGGATATGGGGAGGGGGAGGGGTAAGATGTGACGGTGAGAGAGCGGCATGGACATATATACACTACCAAATGTAAAATAGATAGCTAGTGGGAAGCAGCCGCATAGCACAGGGAGATCAGCTCGGTGCTTTGTGACCACCTAGAGGGCTGGGATAGGGAGGGTGGGAGGGAGGGAGACACAAGAGGGAAGAGATATGGGAACATATGTATATGTATAACTGATTCACTTTGTTATAAAGCAGAAACTAACACACCATTGTAAAGCAATTATACTCCAATAAAGATGTTAAAAAAAGAAAAAAATAGATAGCTAGTGGGAAGCAGCCGCAGAGCACAGGGAGATCAGCTCTGTGCTTTGTGACCACCTAGAGGGGTGGGATAGGGAGCGTGGGAGGGAGAGGCAAGAGGGAGGGGATATGGGGATATATGTATACGTATAACTGATTCTTTGTGTTATACAGCAGCAACTAACAACAATGTAAAGCAATTATACTCTAATAAAGATGTTAAAAAAAAACCTGCAAAAAAAAAAAAAAAAGAATCCTGGTCTGGGAAGGTCCCACATGCCGCGGAGCAACTAAGCCCGTGTCCCACAACTACTGAGCCTGCGTGCGTAGAGCCCGTGCTCCGCAACAAGAGAAGCCACCGCAATGAGAAGCCCGCGCACCACAACAAAGAGTAGTCCCCGCTCTCTGCGGCTAGAGAAATCCCTCCCACAGCAATGAAGACCCAACACAGCCAAAAATAAAAACAAATAAATAAATAAATTTATTTTAAAAAAATGAGATGGAAGAGATGATGTGACTAACATCCTTTATCAATTCATATCTTGTATCTATTATATCAAATATATATCTCGATATATGGAAGGACTTCCACTTCTGGCCATGATGGAGTAAATACTACTGGAAATGCCCTCCCCCCTACTAAACAAGTAGATAAGTAGACAAAATATGTAAAACAATGTTTTCAGTCATTCAACAAAATGTATCGTAAGATTGTGTTCTTTAAAAGAAGGAAAACAAATAATGTGAACCCTATAATGATCTTAGCTTTTGACCTGGATGTAATCAGAGTGCAGAGCAAGAATGGAGAAACGAAGCAGAGCATCATGATCTCACTGAGGTGAGGAGACAGATACTGAATTTGGGAAAGCAGAGTCACCTGAAGTTTGGGGGCAGTATCAGAAAGGAAGTTAAGCAGAGAAATAGATCCAGAAATGTTCACAGAGATCCCCTTGAGTCTGATGTTGAATACAAGCTGCACGTGTGTAGGGGGCAGAGATGCTCAAATTCTGACCATCCACAGTGACATGACCTTATTGAACACCTAGGGCATTCTGTAGAAACACCAGAAGGGCAGAGCGAGCCTTAGCAGAAGGGCTAAATTAGGTCTAGAATAAAGACTACTTTAGGTCCGTCCTAACAAATCTGAAAGAAAAGCCTTGATAATATCCACAAGTAACTGCCTCTACAGAACTACATTTAACACTTTTAAAGGAAGACATCAAAATCCAGACATATAAAACCATAAGAAACATAATGTCCAGCATTCCAAAAAAATTATTAGACACATGAAGAAGCAGAAAAATGTGATATATAACCAGGAAGAAAATCAATCAATAGAAACAAATCTAGAAATGGAAGACATGAAGTGGCAGACAGAGACATTAAAACAGTTGTTCTAAATAGACTTAAGATTTAAAGGAAAACACAAACATGATGAGAAAAAAAGAAGCTATAACGAACCAAGTCAAATTTGTAGAGCTGAAAAATACAGTATCTGATATGAAAAATTTGCTGAATGGAATTGAGAGCAGATTACATAATGCAGAAGAAAAGTCAAGTTGAAAACCTAGCAGTAAAAACTATCTGAAGAACAGAGGAAAAAAAAGGAAATAATGAAGAATAGAGAACCAATGAACTATGGAACAATATCAAGTAGTCTAAAACAGTATAACTATAGTCCCAGAAGAAGAGGAAGAACAGAAAATATATTTGAAGAAGAGTGGTAGAAACATCCAAATTTTATTAAAACTATAAACACTGTAAGAAGCTTAACATATGCCAATGTATAGAAAAAGAAAACCACACCAAAGTGCATCATAATTAGAGTGCTAAAAACCCATATTAAGGAGAAAAAGTTTTAAGCAAGACAGAAAACAGACACATTATGTACAAGGCAACAGGTATTAGCATGATTGAAAACTTCCCAGTCAAAAATAATGCAAGCCTAAGACAATCAAACAACATATTTAAAGCAGTGAGAGGAAAATTTCAATCAAGAATCCTCCATCCAGTGAAATATCTTCAAAAATGAAGAGGAAATCCTTTCTCAGACAAAAACTGAGAGAATTCATCCTGCTCTAGCAGACGTCCAGTGAAGGTAGCCACAAAGGAAGCTCTTTGGACCAAAGAAAAATAATACCTGATGGAAAACTGGGCCTATACAAAGAAATGAGGAGCACTAGAAATGGTAACTTCGTAGGTAAAGGGTTTTTTGTTTGTTTTCTCATCTTTTAATTTCTATAAAAGATAATTGCCTATGTAAAGCAAAAATAACAATATGTGTATAACAGGGTTTATTTACCACATATGTAGAAATGAAATGTATGTATGACAAAAATAGCACAAATGAGGGGAGAGGGAAATGAAAACACACTTTTGTAATATTCGTATATGTTAAGTAGTGTAGTATTACTTGAACATAGGCTGTGATCAGTTAAAGATATAAACACCATATTAAAAAATAGGATAGTCAATAGAGGAGATAAAATGCAATACTAGAAAACACTCAGTATATCCAATAGAAGGCAGAAATAGAGGAAATAAAAGAAGAACAAATGGAACAAACAGAAAATAACAAGAAGCTAGAATTAAATGCAACCATATCTATAATTATACTCAATTTAAATCTTGACTGTCATAATGGGTAAAAATGTAAACTCTAACTATATACTCTCTACCAGAACACATTTTAAATATACAAAGACAGGTTAAAAATAAAAGGATATAAAAAGACAGGCTTTTGCAAACACCAATCACAAGAAAGACTGGTTATATTAATATCAGTCAAAGTAGACTTCAAGACAACCGATATTACCAAAGATAAAGAGGGAAATTTCATCAAGAAAATTATCAAGAATAAATAATATATCTTATATGTCTTTGCATCTAAGAACAGTTTCAAAATAACATGAAGCAAAAACTGAAAGAATCAAATGTCCTTAATTGGTTTCCTTCATGGGGGCCAATATGGTGTGGTGGCATATTCAGTCGATCTGGAAATAGGAGAACTGATTTTAAGTCTTTATGCTGACACTTGCTGTTTATATATTGGGATAGTCAATTCACTTCTTTAAGTAATAATTTCTTTGTGTGTAAAATAAAAATTGTATCTACTCTATCATAAAGAATTTTTGTGAGAAGCCAAAACTATTAAACATAAATACAAAGCATGGCATAGGCATATATGATAATTATAATACATCTTGACTAATGAGAGACATTCTTAAATACTTCAAAATATGAATCTTGTCTTCTACATCTGTGTAATTTTCATCTTTATATCCCACTTGGCTTCAGCCATAAATATGCACAATAAATGTTCATCAAGGGTTTCTTCAAATCATGAGATTCTGTAATTAAAGTAGAAATGAAACTCAGAAAGTGTCAAGAATCTTGGAAAAGAATTCTGGATAGATGCTGGCTAACTCATCTAGGACATCAATATATAAATACGTCTCTTGATTACACTGAGACTTTACAGTACAGCATAAAAATAGGGCATAATTCTTTGCATTATCTACCAAGTTAAGGAACTGATGAAGTAAATAGAAGACCTACTTACTTAAATAGAAACTAGAAAAACACTAAAAATACTGAATTATAGCATATTTTGGAGGTAACACAATTTTCATTATTATCCAGTAAGTATGGTTTGTCGACTAATCATCAGAAACTGGGCCAAAGAGGCCTTTGAAAGAATTTAATGATGAGAGATGGAACTGCCTGTAGTTTGAGAAAGTATTCTTTCAAGGGTATAACGATAGTGAAGGAAGTAAAAGCGGGGTAAAAAAGAAAAAGAAAGGAGAAAGGAAAAATAACTACCTTATGTATACATGTCTCATTTCACCAATGAAAAGTTAAGGTCCTTCAAAGTCTTTTATTTAGTTTTTAGTTGAGGGTTATTTGATTTTCTTTTCTTTGTGGGGGGGAGGGGACAGTGGGGCTCTATTATTAGTAAAAGTGCATTGGAGAGCCACAGAAATGCTCCTTTCTACCTCAAATTAAAATTATTCCGATCCAGGAAGAGAGCTATGTATACAGAATAACTTTGAAACTTACAAATCCAGTCACAGGATGGAAGTGCACACGTAGAGCATTTTTTATATTGTGATATATTCTCAAAGACCCAACACAGTGTAAACACACTATATTTATCACTCAATATTAAATAATGCCCTGCACCTAGCAAAGGAAATGCCCAGTGAATATTTGTGAAGTTTATAGTATCTTCTAAATGTGGATGTGTATTCATTAAAAAGCAAAAACAAAAACAAAAACGAAGGAATGCTTATTATTCCAAAGTGAACTGATGTGATTACTTTTAATGCCCTTTAATGTATCATTAAAGACCAAAGGTAAAAATTTAAAAGGAAGTTGCATGCTATTTTCTGTTTCCTAAATAATTAACTGTGGTTCAAATTTGTTCAAATATTATTCTATACTGTCCTTATGTTAAATATTAATTTCTATTCAAATATTTACTAAATAGTTATCTATGAAAAGTTTATTTTTTATTGTATTTGCCATACTGCAGTGCAGGAACTGCTGAGGTTAGCAATGCTGAAAGATATGGGGAAACTAGCATCCTGTAGGCATGTCATTACTATTCCCAATAACTGTTATTTTCCATCCATCTTTGTGAAATCTATAAACTGTCACATTTTACTGCTTACCCTATCCAAGTCCTCAGGGGAAAGGAAGGAGATGATTAAATAAACTCTATAGGAAATTAATTTTCTCTTAATTTCATTGTCTTTCCCAGGATAAATCCTCAAAAGTGTTTCCTAAGAGAATGAACAAATATTTTTCACCACTTGAATTTTAATAAACAACAAAGTGGTGAAAATATGAACTGAAAAGAGATGGACAAAGGTGGAATTAACAGAAATAATCAACAATTTCTACAATTAACTGTTCATTTAATAAAAATGACCTTGGGCTAATTTCTAAAAGACTACCTAGTACATATCAGAATGTTGGCGGTAATGAAGTCAAACCATAACAACATTCTACACAAGAAATTTATCCATTCTCTGTCATCTGAAGGAAAAAAAATATCCCCCGGTATAAATATATGCAAAAATGTATTTACATTCATACACTAGATGAATTAAGCAACTTAACACTGTCTTACTAATACATATTTAAATGGAAGCACTTCTTATTACTATTCAAATGTAGTATTACAAATGCATTTGCTTATTTTTGTGAATTTTTATAATTCTTATTATTTATAAAAAGAAGTGAATACCAAAACAAACTACGTACCACAGGAAAATGTGCTAGTTCAACAGAATCAGTTAGTAGATTTTCAGGACAAATTTATACAATATGTTGTTTTGGATGTGCTTCAAGAAAAATAAAATGAATCACACTTCAAAACAGAAATCCTTTTCAATAGTAAATGAAATCATTTATAATTGTTAAGCTTATTAGTCAGCTAAGAACAATACTAATCTCTTTGTAAAAATGTCTTTATTATGTCAAGATCTTCATTGCCTTTCTTGTATAAAAGCATTCCTTACACACGTGGTTGGCACAAAACATTTCAAACCTTAGTACTGAGAACTGTCAAAAACTGCATTAAGATGACTTTAATAGACCCACAAGAGATATGAAAGAGCTCTTAGCAGATTAAAAACATGGGATATTAGAACAGCTATGTTAGAGGCTGCTATGGGACTGACCAAAAGTGAAGCAGAAGGAAAAGCATCTACACTGGAGCAGCTATTAATAAAAGGGCAGGGGGGAAGTAAGACATCCAGAGTAGCAGCAGAGAGTTAATTAGAAAAGCCACCTTGTGAGAAAAGAGAAGGAACGGAACTAATTCAATATTCCTGGACCAGTAAAACTGTAGGGAATTGAAGGGATTGAGGAAAGATAAGTCAAAAAGTTCAATGAGTACAGTGTGAGTACTCGTTGTTAGAAGAAAAGATGCAACAAAAGAAAAGAGCATAAGGGGAAAACTAATTTCCTTTACAGGCACGGTTATGGGAACAGAAATCAAAAACCTAAAGCCATTTTTTTAGTCTTGGTTAAAAGTAAAGTAAATTATACATTACAATACTGTTTAATAAATCTTGCCAACAAAGAATCCTACAAATATTTTGAATGCTGAAAGTTATTTGCAGGTACCGGATGTTTATACATTATGATCACAAGATCACAGTGAACAAAGAGCATGGTTAAGTGACAGGACAGGTTAGAAAAAAATGTTATTTAAAGTCTCTCCTTGTGTTTGCTGAGAAAGAACAAGACGTTTCCCTAGATCTTTAATGTTAATTTACAAAGTTCTTCCTGGGATATGCAGTGATAACTACAAAATTCCTGTTTAATCTTCTAAGACTGGTAGTCCTCCACTTCAAAGAATGTGATGAATGTGAACTGTTGGAAAACAGGGTATTGTTCATTGAAATGACAGAGTTCATTTTATGTAAAAAAGGAATTCGTTCATTTACATTGTAAATTCACTCACTGTCCCTGTGTTATTTAACTCTCTCACTTATAAACTATGTAGCTCTCCCATTTTTTTTTTTTTTTCAGAAACACTCAGATTTTTGGATATACTTTTCTCATAGTAGACTTTATGTAAATAAATGATGCTTCTAGCACATTCAAATCCAACAAATATCACAAAGTCTGCTTCTTCAACAGGGCTAGAGGTAAACATGAAAGGTATAGGAATTATTTACTAAAACTACGTGATTGCTATAGACAACTAGAAGTTATTATGAAAGTGTAAACATTACTGCTACACTTGGACTTCAAGTAGAGTCATATGAAGGCTAATAATGTAGTGATTAAGGTCCTGGCTCATTCTCTTGCACTTCTGACCATATGAAAACGAGGGAATCAATTGGGAGTGAATTAGTTCAATAAATCATCCCTACCTGCCTACCATCTATCTCCCAAAAAATACCTGATTAACATCAAAGAGCAGGAGCTACCTGGAAAAGGTGAAGCAAGTTTCCAAAGGCAAGAGGGGAAGTGTTTTTGGTAGCAGGGATGTGACTCAGAATAGATTTAGTTTATAAGGATTTCTCAATGACAAATTTGATAGATATTACATAAAATATATATAAAGCCATTTTTGTGAGTCAAAAAGAACAAAGTTACAACTACTTCCTACAAGTGAGGAACATTTTTTGTCATGATTACAACACTGTCTTAAACATTATTCCCCTTGGGGTCCAGCAGGACAGACCAATACTAAGATTCTACTAAACTAAGTAATAATTTCTGGGGGGAGAAATTTACTAAACAACACTCTGGTGACCAGAAAGAGCAAATGAGCTCGGTATACCAATCTTGCTGCAGTATTAGGACAAGTCTTTAGAATAGGAGGCTTCTCTAGTCTCTCTAGTAATAAACTATAGAAACTTAGAATATCAATAAATGTAAGCAGCACATCAGAAGATCTAGCTATGCATAAAATACATTTTGCAACTCTAGACTGACCATCAGAGTATGCACTTTAAATGTCTTCCCTGGTGAGAAGGCATAGATGCAGATTCATACGTGCTCCCAGTGTCTATGGTAATGAAGCACATTTGCAAGAGAGATGCTGACTCCCTTGGGGTGGAGTACAGGGAACTAAGAGAATGAATTATTAAACTTATGTGTTGGTAGTCAAAGCACTGTAACTTAAAATAACAGAATTCCTTAGTTATATACGATTGTTAAACTAGTACTAAAACTATTATTAATAGTGATATACAATATTATTTCATTTGTTCCTCACAAAAATTCTGAGATGAATTAAAGATGGTAGGCATTTTTGCCCCCATTTTATAAACAGTGACATAAGTACAAAGACATAGTGACAACCCAAAGACATGGTAAGTGACAGGTAGCCATGATTCTAGGTATTCTGAATCCAATCCTAGAATTCTTTCTACAATACCAGTGTTTCCCCAAATGTGGGATTAATGACATTGGTGATACGTAGGCAAGACAGTAAATAACTATGAACCATATCCTAAGAATTTGTTCCATTTTCAATTATTTTTAAAGCATTCTGATATGTCAAGGAGAAGGTCTCAGTCTTTACCACCTCTGAGGCTAACAATCTCACTTTTTAAAGGAAAGTAGGCCCCAGTGTTGGGTGTTGTCAAGCAAAAGCAGTTAGCCAAATCATGTAATATTATTTCATTTTTACTGTATTTAATTTTATGTTTATCTTCCAATTATGTCAAGGGATACTAGTTTTTCATTTCTGGTAGAAATATAAGGTTCTCCTTATTAAATGAATTCATTTAAGTAATTTTACAGAAAACTAGTAAGTAAAAAATAACTATATAGTGGACTTCGGAAAAAGCAAAATCATTAAGCAGTCTGCAAAGGACTGAAAATTAAAAATACTATACTACATATCATATGCTATAAATCATACTCTTTAATAATGAGAGTCTCACCAAAAGACTTTCCACTTAAGAAAACTTATTTCATACATAAATTAAAACAATTAGCTTCTTCATTGTATCAACTTATTAGTTACCTAAACTCCTAAACAAAATGAGTAGTAGCCGTAATACTACCATAGCAAGGGTCAAGTTAATTTTGAAGCAAACTTGGCATATCACCTACTTTTTAGCTATATTTTATTTTACTTATCCTAATATTTTCATAATAAAATTTATACATAAATACAGTTGCATAAGATTCAACCAAAAAGAAATAATCAGAGTAAAATGTGATTGCCTCCTGCTTTATGCTCACACTCACTTCCGGCTATTCCTGTTCCTGGACATAATGACTAACCAACCTGATTAACCAACCGTAGGACAGCATGCAGTCCTCCAACGTCCTACCAATAAATTCACCTTCATGTGCATTTTTGTCTCTGTACTAGCCAGGAGCAGAAGAGTTAGCACTAACTGCAACAACAGACAGCCCCCAAATCTCAGTGCTTTAACTCCTAAGTTACTCATCTAATGGAGGGTACACAGGAGGTCCTGATCCACATGGTCACTTTAGAGACTCTGATTAACAAGGCTCTACCACTTTGTAGCTGTGTCATCCTGATGTAGCCTTAGAGGAGCTAAAGATTGTAGAGGTGGCATCATAGCTCCTAAATGCCTTGACTCACAAATAATACACTCACAAACTACTATCCAGAATATGCCACAGGGCCCAACCTAAATATAAGGGAAAATACACAGCTGAACATTTTATGTATCTGATAAAATACCTTTTTGTTCAATAGTACATATATGAACCAGGTGACAGATGATGTGTTTTCCTGCTACTTACTTTTCTTCACTTAACAATACATCTTGGAGCTCTTTTCAAGTGTGTATGTATGTGTGTCTGTGTGTACATGCATGTACAACTATTTTTATTGGTTTCATAGTATGCTATAGTATAGATAAAACTTACTTAACCATTCTACTATTTATGAATATTCAGGCTAGTTTTTTTCTATTATAAAAAAAGTGCTATAAAGAAGGAATACATCTAGTTTTTAATCAAACATTCTATAGAGTTGATCCTCTCCATATGTTTACTGGCCATTGGTTTCTCATGTTGTGTGAATAGCCTATTCATATCCTATGTCCATTTATCTATTGCATTGCTTGTCTTCCCTTAATGATTTACAGGATATTGTTAAACATGATGAAATTTTTACTCCGATGTATTTAATATATATTTTTCCTTTAACTCTGTTTATGGTGTTTATTAACTATTACTTGGCCAAATATATCAACGCCTTTCCTATAAGCCTTGTGATGTTTTATATTCTACGTAAGATGATCTTCCCCTTTTTAAGATTATGAAAGAATATTCTCCTGATTTTGTTTCTATTGGTTTTGCAGTTTTAAAACTGATTAGTTTTACAATCTATTTTGGGTATTAAGATAAAGGTATACCTTTATTTTTTTCTAAACAGATAATCAATTTTTCTCAATACCATTTACTGCATTATCTTTTTTTTAATTTGAAAGGGTATATTTATCATGAACTAAGTTCTCATTTATACATGGATCTGTTTATTTACTCCTGGTCTGTTACCATTCAGTTTTTATTACTATAGCTTTGTAGTATTTTATAAGATTGGTAGAACAAGTCCTTCACAGCTCTTCTTTTCTATATTCTCTTCCATGAACTTTAGAATTAGCTTTTCAACTTTTAAGAAAACCCTGTTTGATGTTTTGATTGGATTATATTGAAATTATGCATTTGTTTGGGAGAGAAATGAATTCTGTATAACACTGAGTCTGCCCATCCAGACTGCCCAAACACAGTAATCTCACCATATATCCTTTGCAGCAAAAATCTCATTTTAAAATTTAGGCCTCCTTAATGGCCTTTCATATGTGAGTTATATGCTTCCCCCTAGTTCACTGGTTATGAGTGACCTATTATGAAGACTGATGCTATTTTTTGAAGTGATATCGTAGGCAGAATTCTAAAAATCTCTCCGATTCCAAACCTGCATCCCTGTAACCTACGAAAGTGATGAGAAATCTCATCCGTGATTGTGTTACATGGCACGATTGAGCTTAAAATTGGGACTGACCCATCCTCATAAGCCTTTCAAATTGGAGTGCTTCTCTGGCTGGTGGCAGAAGAGGAGGTCAGAGAGTTAAAGCAGAGAACGCTTCAACATGCACGTGTGCAGAAAGAGAGGCCACGTGAGAAGTGATGTGGGCAGCCTCTAGGAGCAGAGAGCACACCCCAGCTGACAGGCAGCAAGAACACAGAGGCCTCAGTCCTCTGTAACGGAAAGGAAGGAAATGGATTCTCCCCAACAACCTGAAAGAGCTTGAAAGTGAACTCTTCCCCAGGACCACTACATAAAAGCCCAGTGTGGCAGACACCTTAATTTCAGTCTTCTCAGACCTAGAACAGAGAACCCAGTTGAGTCCACTCAGACTTCTGATTTGTAGAAATTATGAGATAATAAATGGGTATTGTTTTATGCCACTAAATTTGTTGTAATTTGTTACACAGCAATAGGAAACTAATCCAGATAGACTCCAAAGCAATTGTTATTACCACTTTCCCCCTCCATGGGTTTTCAGGATTCCCAGGGAAAAGAAAATACACTCAGAACCACTTCCCCCTTCCTCAACTGTATTCGCATTAATAGTCCCTAATTAAGACATATATGCCAACCAAAATCTTTAATTTCCTGCTAAATTTTAAGACTTTGGGGAAATAAAAGGCTAATTCTTCTTGTAAAAATTTGAATATTTAAGGTACACAGTAAATCAAAAACAAAAATATCAAAGGACAAAAAAGAACCTCAAAAGTCATTGGGTAAATCGCCTAATGAAAATTAGGAGAACACTGTTATCAAACCCTAGAATCCAAAATCTATTTCACAAGAGGCCAGGATATATACAATAACGAAGTTTCTTTCAGTAATTATCTATAGTGACTACAATGTTTAAAGGCGAATACAATATTTTAGTAAAATAGTAATTAATCAACACTGCCAATCCACTAGTATAAATTATTGCACTATTTACCTTTGCCTTTAAGTGAAAATGCAATTTATTACATAGTATGTTAAATTTCTAAAACTTCATACTCTTAAGAAATACTGAATTATTCATGCTCTGATATCAGCTTAGAGAATTTTTTTTAATAGATATTTATTGGAGTATAATTGCTTCACAATACTGTGTTAGTTTCTGTTGTACACCAAAGTGAATCAGCCATATGCATACATGCCTCCATATCCCCTCCCTCTTGAGTCTCCCTCCCACCCTCCCTATCCGACCCCTGTAGGTCATCACAGAGCACTGAGCTGATCGCCCTGTGCTATGCTTAGAGAATTTTGAACTGGTATATGGCTGAATTATATAATTTTTCAGAAGATATGTTGAAAGAAAATTATAATGGTACTCAATGACAAGACTGACAATAAGATAAGCTTCACTTATTCTGTCTGCATGCTTCTATACTATTTCAATCCTTTTTAACAAAATGTGTTGCATATAGTTCTTGGGTAAAATTTTTAAAACAAAGGAATAAATAAAAAAAGAAAAAAGTTTAGTGAATATGAAAGATCACGATTTTATTTTTGAGAATTGAGAGAAACATATTAAGTTTTAGAATCTGAAAACAAATTAGAGGGAAGTAAAAATGGAGTAGAAAGAATTTAAAGAAAATACTATAACATGGAATAATGGTTAGCTACTTGTTAGAACTACTAAAACAATGTTATGAGAGTTAATTAAAAAGAAAATTCATCCATTGTCTAAAATAAATTTTAAAGTTGTTTCTTAGTCAAAAATGATTTTTAAAATTATTGACTTCTCCAATACTGCTCTCCTCAAAATGCCAATTTCTATGAAATACAAATAAGAGAATTGTAGGAACCATTATCCTTCTTGAAGTTTTAACAAATGGTCTTATCAGGACAATGGACAGGGATCTTATTTCCTTAATTGATTTTCTTTGATGTCTCCATGGTTTTTCACTCAGTAAACAAAAGGTATTATTGATCTAACCACCAAGTTGTCCCTGCATGTTGGTCGCACATATTGCAGTCAATTTAACAGTTGTTGGGAAAGCACATCTAAACTCTACTTACCATTTGCCTGATGATTTGCATGGAACCTCACAAGGGAGAATGATCCCTTTGAGCTAATGCTTTGCCCATTCCTAAGCACTGTAGTTGATAATTTAAATTTCATATTTTGCCACCATTTACATCTTAGTACAAGTAACTTCCCCACAAAAACAAGGCTAGTTATGATGTAGAGGAGAGAGAGAGAATTGTGTTTTGTATGCAAGCCCCATGAAGGCAGGAACAATATCTGTTTCTTCTTTATCCTCTATCACAATGCCTGGAACATAGTAAACCCTCAATGAGGATTTGATGAAGGAAAGGAGGCGAGCACAAACTGAAATTCAACAAATAGCTCTGAGTTGCCAATGAACAACAAGAAAAAAAAAAACCACACAGGCAAATGGTACATTAGGGGAGAAAAACAGCAAAAAGAAAAAGGTGATAGCAAAGGGAGTAAGAAAGTTCAGTTCTCATACTATTCCTAAATAAATGCATTTTATTTTTCTTTACTTCATGACTTTCTCATTTAATAGCTCCACCCATATGCTATTTTAAAGAATAAAATTCATTGGAATGGTAGGAAAAAACATTCTACCATGAAAGCCTGCTTCCAAAGAAGTAAAAAGATGGGGCCTTGTAAGCACTGTCAACATATTACATTAGATAACTATTTAGGTGAAGAATACTTTTACATTAGCAAAAGTAAAAATGTTTTGAAGCCAAAGATAAATGACTAAAGATATGGGTCAAAAAAATGGTTGATGACTAATTTGGGGCTGAATCAATGACCAATTAGGTTTACAGACAAATTTTATTTTTTTTAATGTAAAAAAAAATTTTTTTATTTTTATACATGGCCAGTTAGGGCACTTGAAATAGTCAAAAACATTTTAAATGATCTCCAGAAAGTTATCAAATGAGTACATGTAAACTATATATAGGGCTCAGTTCCATATTAATCCAAATTATAACATATTTATAAAGTCAAAAAGTACGAGTATTAAAAATTACTCTACATATTTTTCCATTACTGGTAATTGGTCTGTTCATATTTTCTCTTTCTTCCTGGTTCAGTCTTGGAAGGTTGTATGTTTCTAGAAATCTGTCCATTTCTTCTAGGTTGCCCAATTTATAGGCATATAATTTGTAGTGGCAGTCTCTTATGATACTTCGTATTTATGTGGTATCAGTTGTAACTTGTCCTTTTTCACTTCCGATTTTATTGACTTGGGCTCTCTCTTTTTTTCTTTTTTTTTTTCAACATTTTTATTGGAGTATAATTGCTTTACAATGGTGTGTTAGTTTCTGCTTTATAACAAAGTGAATCAGCTATACATATTCATATATCCCCATACCTCCTCCCTCTTGTGTCTCCCTCCCACCCTCTCTATCCCACCCCTCCGGGGGATCACAAAGCACCGAGCTGATCTCCCTGTGCTATGTGGCAGCTTCTCTTCTCACTAGCTATCTATTTTACATTTGGTAGTGTATATATGTCCATGCCACTCCCTCACTTCAGCCCAGCTCACCCTTCCTCCTCCCCGTGTCCTCAAGTCCATTCTCTACGTCTGCGTCTTTATTCCTGTCCTGCCCCTAGGTTCTTCAGAACCTTTTTTTTTTTTTTTTAAGATTCCATATATATGTGTTAGCATATGGTATTTGTTTTTCCCTTTCTGACTTACTTCACTCTGTATGACAGACTCTAGATCCATCCACCTCACTAAAAATAACTCAATTTCGTTTCTTTTTATGGCTGAGGAATATTCCATTGTATATATGTGTCAGATCTTCTTTATTCATTCAGCTGTCAATGGACACTTAGGTTTCTTCCACGTCCTGGCTATTGTAAATAGTGCTGCAATGAACATTGTGGTACATGTCTCTTTTTGAATTATGGTTTTCTCAGGGTTTATGCCCAGCAGTGGGATTGCTGGGTCGTATGGTAGTTCTATTTTTAGTTTTTTGAGGAACCTCCATACTGTTCTCCATAGTGGCTGTATCAATTTACATTCCCACCAACAGTGCAAGAGGGTTCCCTTTTCTCCACACCCTCTCCAGCATTTATTGTTTCTAGATTTTTTGATGATGGCCATTCTGATTGGTGTGAGGTGATACCTCACTGTAGTTTTGATTTGCATTTCTCTAATGATGAGTGATGTTGAGCATCCTTTCATGTGTTTGTTGGCAATCTGTATATCTTCTTTGGAGAAATGTCTATTTAGGTCTTCTGCCCATTTTTGGATTGGGTTGTTTGTTTTTTTGATATTGAGCGGCATGAGCTGCTTGTATATTTTGGAGATGAATCGTCTGTCAGTTGCTTCATTTGCAAATATTTTCTCCCATTCTGAGGGTTGTCTTTTGGTCTTGTTTGTGGTTTCCTTTGCTGTGCAAAAGTTTTTAAGTTTCATTAGGTCCCATTTGTTTATTTTTGTTTTTATTTCCATTTCTCTAGGAGGTGGGTCAAAAAGGATCTTGCTGTGATTTATGTCATAGAGTGTTCTGCCTGTGTTTTCCTCTAAGAGTTTTATAGTGTCTGGCCTTACATTTAGGTCTTTAATCCATTTTGAGTTTATTTTTGTGTATGGTATTAGGGAGTGTTCTAATTTCATACTTTAACATGTAGCTGTCCACTTTTCCCAGTACCACTTATTGAAGAGGCTGTCTTTTCTCCATTGTACACTCATGCCTCCTTTATCAAAGATAAGGTGACCATATGTGCATGGGTTTATCTCTGGGCTTTCTATCCTGTTCCATTGATCTATATTTCTGTTTTTGTGCCAGTACAATACTATCTTGATTACTGTAGCCTTGTAGTATAGTCTGAAGTCAGGGAGCCTGATTCCTCCAGCTCTGTTTTTCTTTCTCAAGAGTGCTTTGGCTATTCATGGTCTTTTATGTTTCCACACAAGTTGCAAAATTTTTTGTTCTAGTTCTGTGAAAAATGCCTTTGGTAGTTTGATAGGGATTGCATTGAATCTGTAGATTGCTTTGGGTAGTAGAGTCATTTTTACAATGTTGATTCTTCCAATCCAAGAACATGGTATATCTCTCCGTCTGTTTGTATCATCTTTAATTTCTTTCATCAGTGTCTTATGGTTTTCTGCATACAGGTCTTTTGTCTCCTTAGGTAGGTTTATTCCTAGGTATTTTATTCTTTTTGTTGCAATGGTAAATGGGAGTGTTTCCTTAATTTCTCTTTCAGATTTTTCATCATTAGTATATAGGTATGCAAGAGATTTCTGTGCATTAATTTTGTATCCTGCTACTTTACCAAATTCATGGTTTAGCTCTAGTAGTTTTCTGGTAGCATCTTTAGGATTCTCTATGTATAGTATCATGTCATTTGCAAACAGTGACAGCTTTACTTCTTCTTTTCCAATTTGGATTCCTTTTATTTCTTTTTCTTCTCTGATTGCTGTGGCTAAAACTTCCAAAACTATGTTAAATAATTCTTTTTTTCTTAATAAGTCTAGCTAAAGGTTAATCACTTTTGTGTATCTTTTTAAAGAACCAGGTCTTAGTTTCATTGATCTTTTCTATTGATTTTTAGTCTCTGTTTCATTTAATTCTGCTTTGATCATGGTTTCTTTCCTTTCTACTAACTTTGGGTTTTGTTTGTTCTTATTTTTCTAGCTTCTTTAGGTGTAAGGTTAGGTTATTTACTTGAGATTTTTCTTGTTTCTTGAGGTAAGCTTGTATCGCTATAAACGATAGTACTGCTCTTAGTACTGTTTTGGTGCATCCCATAGGTTTTGGATCATTGTGTTTTCATTTTCATTGTTTCCAGGTATTTTTTAATTTCCTCTTTGATTTCTTCAGTGATCCATTGGTTGTTCAGTACATACTGTTTAGCCTCCACCTGTTTGTGTTTTTTTGCAGTTTTTCTCTTGTAGTTGATTTCTAGTCCCACAGCATTGTGGTCAGAAAAGATGCTTGATATGATTTCAATTTTCTTATATTTACTGAGGCTTGTTCTGGGGACTAGCATGTGATCTATCTTGGAGCTTTATAGAATCATAATATCAATATTCAGTCCTTACCTAATCAATAGTTCAAAACAGTATTCAGTAAATTGTTAACTCTTTAACTTCAAATTCTTCTGTGAGGTACATGGCTTTTTAAAAATGAAACAAAACTTAATAATATATAATCTATAAATGAGAAGTGCCTAAGACACAATTGGATTGATCTGAGGGGAGAGGAGGGCAGAGATGGACTGGGAAGAGGCACAGAAAACTTTCTGGCATGACAAAAATATCCCATATCCTGAACAAAGTATGGGTATAGGGATAAAATCACTTCTCACAGCACACTGAATAGTGTCACCTAAGATCCGTGTATTTCACTGTAAATAAATTGCAGCTCACTAAAAACTAAATGGCAAAAAAATAAATGTATGTAAAATATTTCTTGACTATAATGAAAACACAATTACAGAATGTAATTAATTCCAAACTGAGAACAGATGCCTCTGTGTGTGTGTGTGTGTGTGTGTGTGTGTGTGTGTGTGTGTGTGTGTGTGTAATTTAGGGGGAGGAGTAGGTGTTTCCCCCATAAAAATGAAGCAGTAGTTTATTAAGTTTTCATAATGATATGTGGCCACAACAGCATCATAAAACATCTGTGGGAATGATGACCAAGAACATAATTAAACAAAGATTCTTCAAATTATTGTGTATTAACATAAAATAAATCCTTTTTTAAATGAAGCAAAATAACTACTGAATTATTTCACTCTGCTTAAGGGAAAAACTGATCAGAAGTAAAGTCATTCAATTTATTTGCTATTGTATATATATCACTGAAGTGGGACATTGTTAGTTGCTATCAAGGGTTAGTTCTCTAAACATCAGAGTTGCCTATTTACAATCTACAGTGGCTTTCATTTTTCAGATGTTTCTATTTAAAATGCCAGCAGTACAGTACTTTTTTTCTTCTGCCAATGGAGTTAAGAAGATAAAGCAAATGAATTTAGATACTTACAAAATAATGTAATCAATTCAATTTCTTTTGCAGCACAGTTAATTCCTATTGTTTAATTTTAACTTTATATTAGCACAAAGTACTTAGGGTTAAATCAGTGTTTCCACTTACATGGCTCCAAAATACATTATAATAACTATCAAATAATTGATATAGATATGCTATGGCTTTGGGGATAATTTCAGTAATCTGTATAACTAAAATTTAAATTACCATTCAAATGATGATGAATTATTAATAAACTATGAAGTTTTACATGTGGCCAGAAATGTAAATTATATAAGACTTCGATAAACGTATTATCTTGAAAAAGCAGTTATGGAAAATAGGCTCATCAACTTAAGTAAGATGAAGAGAAGCTGGAGAAAGTCCAGGAACAAGTAATATAAATTACTAAATGACTGGGAAATGACTTAACAAAGAAAGCCTAAAATAATGTGGGTTAGTAGGGAACAGGCTACTGGGGTGGAATTAATAACAGTCTTTATTCAACTAGATAAAGTAATACTATACAAACAGACCTTCAGTACTCTGCCCATTGAGAAAAGGATCTAAGAAGGTAAACGTAAGTAGCAACTAGAAGGGCTATGTTTAATACCAAGAAAAGTTTCCTTTTCAGTTTCAAGACTTTAGAGCCTAATTATAAAGATGGCTATAAAATCCATGGCCATACACACTCACCCTTACCACTTCAACATACACTGGTGTAGCTTTACACTACAGCATCTGAGAGATTTATCAGACCCTTAGCACCCTCTTTGCCCACCTGCATTTCAGCCAGAAATGTCAGGAAATTAACCCCCACCTGTGAGTGGCCAATGACTGACAGGAGTCTATATAAATACCCTAGGCTTCCTTTGCCCTCAGGTGAAATAACTCTGAGATGTGGCATAACACTGGCTCCCAGACTGCCCCAATGTGATCCATCTCCGATTAGCCACAGTTGTAACTTGTATAATAATATGATCTCTGTTAGATAAAATCCCTTCCCTGTCTCACTTTCCCAATAACCTATTGGCATTTCCTGGGATCATCCCCCGAATAAACTACTTGCACTGAAATCTTCATATCCAAGTTTGCTTTTTAACTACCTACACTAAGACAACATACGTGCCATTTCATTGTACCACCTGTCTTTTCATATACTTAACAGTTTCTTCAAATTCCCCAACTATAAAATTTCTTGAAAAACTTTTATAACACAAGAACTAGAAAACTAATACCTTCCAACTTTCATTATTACAATACACTAAAAATAAATGATATCAAAACAGTTATTTAATACTAGCCAGCTATTGCTGCCTATTATCTCTGAGTCTGAATCCTGCTTTTTTTTTTAAGTGTGTACATGGGAGTGGGGGAAGATTAGCAAATATTTGTCAGGTATTACAGATATGCTGCACCAAACTGACCATGTTTATTACTTCAAGTGACAGAGAATGGAAGGAGGAGTAATTTCCTCACTCTGTGATTCAATGTTTTCTTAAATCTCTTTCCCATAACCACCTGAAGTCCATCTTGGACCATTTAAAATCACTTCACATCCCAATGGAATATACATTCCACACTTTAGAAAATATTACACTACAGAATAGATAAACCTGAGAAAGCTAATTCACAGTCTTACTCCGAAAAAAATTAATAAAGATCTCTTAAGATTTCTTTGACCTCTATATAGTTTCAGAAACTATTAAACAGAGAGTTAGGAATTCTAGTCTTAATGTTTTGTGTGGCTGTGGCCAAGTCACTTCATTTTTCTGGACCTCAGTTTCCTCAACCTTAAAATAAAAAAGTCAAATAGGTCCACGTTTTCTCTTTTCTGTTCTCCTCGCCACTTCAGTAACAAAAGGAGTGAGCAAAGGTGAAGCCGTAGGTTTCTTAATCCCATTCCTTCAAAGCAGTTCTGGGAAGATCAGGAGGAGACAGGAGAGAGAAAGAGAGGGAGGAGTAGGTGAAGAGGAAAGACGGAGAGGGAGGGGGAGGAGAAAGGCTAGGAGGAGAGAAAGAAACAGAAAGGAAACGGACTTTTAAAACTACAGGTACCACCTTCCACTTATTAGAATGGCTACTATTGAAAAGAAAAAGATGACAAGTGTTGATGAGGATGTGGAGAAATTGGAACCTTTGTGTACTGTTGGTAGGAATGTAAAATGGTGCAGCCGGTGTGGAAAAGAGTATGGCAGTTCCTCAAAAAAGTTAAAAATAGAATATACTATATGACCCAGCAATTTCATTCCTGGGTATATACCCAAAAGGAATTGAAAGCAGGGTCTCAGAGAAACACTTGTATCCTCACGTTCACAGCAGCACTATTCACAACAGGCAAAAGCTGGAAGCAACTCAAGTGTCTCAACAGATGAATGGATCCACAAAATGTGTATACATACAATGGAATATTAGCCTTAAAAAGGAAGGAATTCTGACACATGCTACATCATAGATGAACCTTGAGGACATTATGCTAAGTGAAATAAGCCAACCACAAAAAGGCAAATAGTATATGATTCTACTTACATGAGGTGCCTAGAGTAGTAAATTCACAGAGACAGAAAGTAGAATAGAGGTTACCAGGGGAAATGAGGAGTTGTTGTTTAATGGGTATAGAGTTTCAGTTTTGCAAGATGAAAAGAGTTCTTGAGGCTGGTTGCACAACAATGTGAATCTACTTAACATGACTGAACTGTACCCTTAAGATGGTTATGATGGTAAATTTTATGTTACATTTATTTTATCATGAATTAAATTTTTAAAAATACAGGTTACCATGGGACTATATGACATTTAAGATCTCTTTCAGCTCCACAGCCTTTGAATTAGCATTAACAACAATTATGTAATTTATCATGGTCATGATACAAGGTTCATGAACAAAATTAAAACAAAAAAATTATTTATCCCATATATATTATCCACAATATTTGCAGTATGTGTATTATAACCATTAATCTCTATGATCCAAGCAATGAGCTTCAGTGACTAATACTTATTCATGCTCTCTACAGAGAGTCACTAAAATATTACCTAAATGTTAAGAAATCTTATGGCCAAATAGAAAGTTCTGCAAATTTAAGATTACTATTAATCTTTCTTCAAAACTGTCACCTCCATTTTGAATGCCATTAAATCCCAGTCAGATTGAAAGGCAGTTTCTTCTGTGCTCGCAGAGTAACATTAGTACACTCTCATGGTCAATCCTGTGTCAGGATGAACTGCACATGACTGCCGTTCTACCTTGATTCTGAGTCCCAGTGAGTAAGACCTCACCACGCAGTAGCTCACTGATCTTGTCTAGCTGTGTCCATAGCACACTGCAGCCACATCGTACTTATTAGAATTAGCACACCATTTACTCATAGGTTCTCATGTTTCTTAATGTTTCTTAATACAAGCTGACAAGATGATATCTAAAATTAAATAAGTGCTCGCTTTGGCAGCACATATACTAAAAATTGGAATGATATGGAGAAGATTAGCATGGCCCCTGCACAAGGATGACACGCAAATTCGTGAAGCGTCCCATATTTTTGAGAAATGGAAACAAAAACAAAAATAAACAAATGGGACCTAATGAAACTTAAAAGCTTTTGCACAGCAAAGGAAACCATAAACAAGACAAAAAGACAACCCTCAGAATAGGAGAAAATATTTGCAAACGAAGCAACTGACAAAGGATTAATCTCCAAAATATACAAGCAGCTCGTGCAGCTCAATATCAAAAAACAAACAAACAACCCAATCCAAAAATAGGCAGAAGATCTAAATAGACATTTCTCCAAAGAAGATATACAGATTGCCAACAAACACATGAAAGGATGCTCAACATCACTCATCATTAAAGAAATGCAAATCAAAACTACAATGAGGTATCACCTCACACCAGTCAGAATGGCCATCATCAAAAAATCTACAAACAATAAATGCTGGAGAGGGTGTGGAGAAAAGGGAACCCTCTTGCACTGTTGGTGGGAATGTAAATTGATACAGCCACTATGGAGAACAGTATGGAGGTTCCTTAAAAAACTAAAAATAGAACTACCATATGACCCAGCAATCCCACTGCTGGGCATAAACCCTGAGAAAACCATAATTCAAAAAGAGACATTTACCACAATGTTCATTGCAGAGCTATTTACAATAGCCAGGACGTGGAAGCAACCTAAGTGTCCATTGACAGATAAGTGGATAAAGAAGATGTGGCACATATATACGATGGAATATTACTCAGCCATAAAAAGAAACAGAATTAAGTTATTTGTAGTGAGGTGGAAGGACCTAGTGTCTATCATACAGAGTGAAGTAAGTCAGAAAGAGAAAAACAAATACCTTATGCTAACACATATATGTGGAAACTTAAAAAAAAAGTGGTTCTGAAGAACCTAGGGGCAGGACAGGAATAAAGACGCAGATGTAGAGAATGGACTTGAGGACACGGGGAGGAGGAAGGGTAAGCTGGGACAGAGTGAGAGAGTGGCATTGACATATATACACTGCCAAATGTAAAACAGATAGCTAGTGGGAAGCAGCCGCATAGCACGGGGAGATCAGCCCCCTGATCTCCCACCTAGAGGGGTGGCATAGGGAGGGTGGGAGGGAGATGCAAGATGGAGGGGGTATGGGGATATATGTATACGTACAGCTGATTCACTTTGTTACACAGCAGAAACTAACACAACATTGTAAAGCAATTATACTCCAATAAAGATGTTAAAAAAATTAATAAATAAAATTAAATTAAATAAAAGATCTCCTGTCTTTTTATTGTATAATTGTATTTATTTCTTACTGAAAACAAACCTGACCTAAATTAATTTATCATTTAAAAATTTTCTCTTTTCTTATTCTCCTTGGTTTCAACATAAAATTTAAAAATATTACTTGAACTCATATAAGTGTATTTTAAGAATCTATTTAAATAGACACAAATTACTGATTTAAGTAAAAGTATAAATGGAAGAAAACTAAACTATCAGTGTTACTAAATTATTAAGATATATACTGTTGGCCAATAAGCACAAAAGATGCTTAACATCATTAGTTATCAGAGAAATGCAAACTAAAACTACAATGAAATACCACTACATAAATCACTAGCATGGTTAAAATGAAAGCCACTTATAATTCCAAGTTCGGTAAGGATGCCAAGCAAATAGAACTCTCATACAGTGCTGGTAGGAATATAAAATGATATAACCACTTTGGAAAGTAGTATGGCAGTTGCTACAAGGTTAAACGAACACATATCATATGACCCAGCAAGTCCACCCCTAGGTATTTATGTAAGAAAAATAAAAACATATGTTCACACAAAGACTTAACATATGAATGTTCAAAACTGAAAACAAGCCAAATGTTCAACAATAGGTGAGTGGATAAATAAACTCTGATATATCGTTAAAATGGAATGTTATTCACAAATGAAAAGGAATGAACCACTGAGAGACATAAAATCATGGATGAACCTCCAAATCACTATGTTGAGTAAAAGAAGCCCAACACAAAAGACTATATGTTGCATGATTTTATTTATTTGAAACTCTAGAAAAGACACAACAAACTAAATGATCGCAAATCAGTATTTCCCTGGAGCTGGAAATGGGGGAGGGGAGGAACTGAGAGCAAAGAGGCATGAAGAAATTATTTGGGGTGATGAAAATGTTCAATATTTTGATTGTGATGGTGTTTATACAAGTATACACATTTGCCAAAACTCATTAAACGGTACACTTTTTTTTTTTTTAAAGATTTTTTTGACGTGGACCACTTTTAAAGTCTTTATTAAATTTGTTACAATGTTGCTTCCGCTTTATGTTTTGGTTTTTTGGCCATGAGGCATGTGGGATCTGCTCCCTGACCAGGGATCGAATCTGCACCCTCTGCATTGGAAGGTGAAGTCTTAACCACTGGACCGCCAGGGAAGTCCCAAGCGGTACACTTAAATGGATTTTATTGTATGTAAATAGCACCTTCTTCATAGAAAGTGATAGCATGGTAATTAAGCAGCATATTAGTTCAGTAGTTTGCAAACTTTTTAAATCATTTTCCTCTCTTACTTAAAAAAATTACTTACAAATTACATACATGTTAAGAAGTATACACTCTACAAAACATATAGAAAAGTAGGAATTATAAAGAGCTAAAGATCAAACAATGAAATGTCCTGTTAATTGACGCAACTTCATTATTTAATCTAATGTCATAAAATGTACTTAGGTGAGAGGTTCATCACTGAAGACAATGGACATAAATCTGTATGTCAAAAATATTCTCAGTATGTAGAACTTGTGAAGCTAACTTCTTACCATTTAGACAGTGACTGTCTAAACAGACATTTTCTATGTGACTGTCAAAGAATTAGAGGAGTGCCCATTCTGTCATCTTGATTCTCCGTGCAATATTAGTGCTAGCTTCAATCCGTAGGCTATATGTTAGAAAAATTTTAAGCTGCTTTTCCATATCATGAAGTTAGTTTAATTAAATCTAGACTACATAATCTATTAACCCACCTTACTGGAAGCAGAAAATGCAAAAAATAAGTGAGGGGGCGGTGAGAGGGGGACAAGGTGGTGGAGTAGGAAGATCCTGGGCTTGCCTCCTCCCATGGATACTATATATAGAAACTTAACTAGAAAACCCAAAAGACTCCACCAATACACTATTGGAACTAATAGATGTATTCAGTAAAGTTGCAGGATATAAAATTAATATACAGAAATCTGTTGCATTTCTATATATCAACAATAATCTATCAGAAAAAGAAAGAAAACAATCCCACTTACAGTTGCATCAAAAAGAATAAAATTTCTAAAAATAAACTTAACCAAGATGGTGAAAGACCTATACTCTGGAATCTATAAGACACTGATGAGAGAAACTAAAGAAGACACAAAGAAATGGAAGGATATACCATCTAACCAAATGGAAGAATTAACACTGTTAAAATGTCCATACCACCCAAAGCAATCTATAGATTCAATGCAATCCCTATCAAAATACCAATGCCATTTTTCATAGAAATGGAACAAATATTCTTAAATTTTGTGTGGAACCACAAAAGAACACGAATAGCCAAAGTAATCTTGAGAAAGAAAACAAAGCTGGAGGTATCATTCTCCCTGATTCAAATCTATACTATAAATCTATAGTAATCAAAATAGTATGGTACTGGCACAAAAACAGACACATAGATCAATGGAACAGAGCCCAGAAATAAATCCATGCTTATATGGTCACCTAATCCTTGACAAGAGCAACCAAGAATACACAATAAGGAAGGAATAGTCTGTTCAATAAATGGTGTTGCGAAAAACTGGACAGCACCATGCAGAAGAATCAAACTGGACTATTTTCCCACACCATATACAATAATAAGCTCAAAATGGATTAAAGATTTAAATGTAAGACCTGAAACCATAAAACTCCTAGAAGAAAATACAGGCAGTAAACTCTTTGACATCAGTCTTTGTAACATTTTTTTGGATCTGCCTCTTCAGGCAAGAGCAACAAAAGCAAAATTAAACAAATGGGACTATATCAAACAAAAAAGGTTTTGCACAATGAAGGAAACCATCAACAAAATGAAAAGGCAACCTACTAAATGGGAGAAGATATTTTCAAATGATATATCCCATAAAAAGTTAATATCTAAAATATATAAAGAAGTCATACAGCTCAATATCAAAAAAAAAATCCAATTAAAAAAATCAGCAGAGGATCCGAATAGACATTTTTCTAAAGAAAGCATACAGATGGCCAATAACATGAAAGGATGCTCAACATCACTAATTATCAGGGAAATTCAAATCAAAACCACAATGAGATATCACCTCACGCCTGTTAGAATGGCTATCATCAAAAAGACAACAAATAACAAATGTTGGTGAGGCTGTAGAGAAAAGGAATGGTGGTGCACTGTTGGTGGGAATGTAAACTGGTGCAGCCACAATGGGAAACAGTATGGAGGTTCCTCTACTTCTGGGCATTTATATGAAGAAAACAAAAACTCCTATGCTAACTGCAACATTATTTACAGTAGCCAAGATATGGAAGCAACCTAAGTGTCCATTGATAAATGAGTGGATAAAGAAGATGTGGTGTGTATATATGTATATGTGTGTGTATCTATCTATCTATCTATCTATCTATCTATCTATCTATCTATCTATAAAATGGTATATTAGCCATAAAACGAATGAAATCTTGACATTTGCAACAACATGGATGTATCTATAGGGTATTATGCTAAGTGGAACTTTGTGTTTCCACTACATGGGGCATGGGTTCAATCCCTGGTCCCTGATCAGGGAACTAAGATCTCGCATGTGCACTGCACGGCCTGAATATATGAATGAATGAATAAAATCAATATAAAACACAAAGCAAACAAGCAAACAAAACAAAACAGAAACAGACTCATAGATACAGAGAAAAAATGGTGGTTGCAAAAGGGGGGGTGGGTAGATGGGTGAAATAGGTGAAGGAGATTAAGAGGGGCAAACTTCCAGTTACAAAATAAATAAGGCATTGGGGATGTAACATACAGCTTAGCGAGTATAGTGTATAATATGATAATAACTTTGTATGGTGACAGATGGTTACTAGACTTATTATGGTGATCATTTTGTAATGTACTTAAATGTCAAGTCACTATGTTGTACACCTGAAAATAGCATAATATTGCACATCAACTATACTTCAAGAAAAATTAAATAAAAATAAATAAATAAAACATTTTTCAAAAGTGAGGGGGCTACCATTAACCCCTCTTCCTTCAGTATGCCTCATTTATACATGTGATATATAAGTAATTATATCTTTGCTATATTTCCCATTTTTAATAAAAAATATAAATAGATATTCTAACATATCTTTTTCTTACTCTAATAAATCTTGCACAAATATAGGCTGTAGAAGTTCTGCTTTGGAGACATCTGAGAGTGATAATTTGTACTATTCAAAAATTATAGGGTTTAAAAATATGGAGTATGTGCATGTGCACGTTTAACACTAAACCTGTTATCAACTATTTTCAATCACTATTAATTTAGAAGGCACTTCAGTATTACCTAGTTCACTCATTAATTCAACATTATTGAGCACCTATTATGTACACCTATTAGGTTGTACTATAATGTAAACAAAAGAAGACATGGTGTCTGGATCATCAACTTACGATATAGTTTTGGGGAAAGACACTGATCACATAAATCAGTTAAAACCACAGCAATGAAATGGTCTGTGAGGGAAAGGTACACAGGTCTAGGAGAGTGCATAACAGAAAGACTTAATTTCACAGTGGTTTGGGGAATCAATCATGCTTCCCCAGGATGATGACTACTGACCTTCAGGGTTCAATAAAATATTATTAAAACATGCAAGCATAAACCAAGGCACAAACAATGATAGCTGTGGGGCCAACTATTATACGAAGTTTCTCTTGCATCCAATCTATCTGTGGTATCATTTAGCCTTGATCAAGTTCATATTAAGGCTGGCTCTATTCCTCCTCATTAGCCCCCAAAATTGTAGCAGTTCAACCTCCTGGCACCAAAGCTATTTTAAACACATATGAAAACACACTGAAGTTGAATGGCAGTCTCAGTTCTAATGCATTAATTAAGATAATCTAGAATATGTTCATAGTTTCATTATAAAGATCATCTAAATAAACACATACACACATAGAGTGGATTCCTAAGAAAACATCCATATATCACACTTTGAGAAACACTGCTCTTTGCAATCCTTTTCCTACCTCCAGTTCCTAGCAGTGTCTGGTATATGTATCAGTAATTTGTCCTTGTATCTGCAAAATGCTTTGTAGTTCACAAAGCCCATTACAAAGATTTTCTCATTTGATCCTAACAACAATTCTGGGTGAATTATCTATTTCAAAGATAAGGAAACTAAGGCTGGGTGGTACTTCTTCAAAGTAGTTTTTCTTCAGGAAGTTTCCCACAATTGCCCACTTCCATCAACTGATTCACCTCTAAATTATGTGTTTTTTGCTCCTACAGCATAGCTCTCTATATTATACTTCAGGCATCACCATTCTCTGTGTCATTTTCTGTTCACCTGTCTGTCTCTTTGACCTAACCTTAAAGTTCTTTATATGCCAGTAGCACATAACAGATGTTCAATCAATGCCCAGTAACAGCCTGTAATACAGTTATGGAGACTAAAGGACAGGGAGGTTAAAATGAGCTCAATACCACGTAGCTTATTTTGGCAGACCTAGAACTCCGACTCACTCACACCTCCTGAGATCAAATTCAAGTCACTGTTCCTTTAGTCCATATCCCCAATATTTTGGGCAATATTACTGCTTCATAGGAAGCAGAAGAACAAAAACTGCATTCTTTCAATACTAAAGTATTACGAACCAAAACATAGATATGAATGTAATTTAAGCCCAAACATCAAAAACATTTTCCACCTGTGAAATAAATTGTCTACTGAGATCAGTTAACACAGTCAGGAATCTATTTTTATACTGACTAAAGAGTATGGGGTTTGCTTACTACACTAGCTTCTCTAGGTCATATATTTTTTTCCTAGACAGAGTTCCCTGATGCTCTTTTGCTTTGTTATTTTTAGTATCTAATTGAAATAAACTAAAGAAACAATTTCTCTGAATCAATTTATGAAATCCCTGGAAAAAATTAAGAGTAATCATGAGTTTTAACCATATAACTATCTACCAGATCAATGAACCACAGGCAACAAACACCTTAGTGAACCTCAATGTCAAAGCAAAGCCTTGAAAGTCAGCACAATAACAAAAAAGAAAAGTTATTGGTAAAAAAGGCTTTGCATAGAATAATTATGTTACCAAGGGTCATAAACAGGACTATAATCAATGGTCTGCTCAGTCTCATAAGAATCTCAGAAAAAAGTTATTACAGGGAACTAAAGTTTACGTTTATTCAAAGTAAAATTAACTTGCTTACTATCACTCTTCCAAAACTTCAGAAATAATTTTGCTCAGTTATTCCATTTATAGTTCCATTTACAAAAAACCCACAAAACCTCAAGTTAGTCTGTATTATAGTTTACTTCTGCTAGTGATGAGTTACAAAGTTACTCTGAGATTTACAAATGGGACAGTGCCTCTCTAATCCCTATTATACTAATAAGCATTTTTATTTAAGAATCACCTTTCTTCTTACATTTCAAGTGCTCTCTTTTCTAATGTATAATTTTTCTTATTTGGTTTCTTTAATCCTACTATTTTTAAAAAGCTGAGATTGCTAATAATAAGGAAGCACAGATTTAATAGAATCCAAAGTTATCAATACTTAATAACCCAGAAACACCAACTAGTAAACGTAGGCAGAGAAAAACAAAATCATGGCTTTGGTTAGCTGTATAGATTTGTGAGAAACAGCTTGACGAACTTGTAAACCAAAAATAAAAAGCTCTGCATATTACAATTTTCAGTTTTGAGGCCACCTTTTAAGTAACTTTTTTTTTTTTTTTTTAAATTTATGTCTGTGTTGGGTCTTCGTTTCTATGCGAGGGCTTTCTCCAGTTGTGGCAAGCGGGGGCCACTCTTCATGGCGGTGCGCGGGCCTCTCACTATCACGGACTCTCTTGTTGCAGAGCACAGGCTCCAGACGCGCAGGCTCAGTAGTTGTGGCTCACGGGCCCAGTTGCTCCGCGGCATGTGGGATCTTCCCAGACCAGGGCTCGAACCCGTGTCCCCTGCATTAGCAGGCAGATTCTCAACCACTGCGCCACCAGGGAAGCCCATTGAGGCCACCTTTTAATCACCCATTAAAATTATACCTTACAGATATAAAAGATAATCTTTTAAACAATCTTTAAATATTACAAGAAGATGAAAAATTATACCTTTTTATTTAATTAAAAAACTATATTCCACCTCTTCCCCTATTCAATAATTAATATATCAATTGTAATAGAAATTTGGGTGAGTTTAACTTTTTTAAAGGCTGCTAATCAATTGATTTGATGAATCTGGTTTTCCTCACAGGCTGGAATGGGAATGGCTGTCTGGGCCTTCATACTATCCATATCTATACTGCTACTAAATAAAACAAAAATCAAAGCCGCAAACTGGCTAATTATCGTTTTTTGAGTTTAGTACCTAATTCCTACTTCCTGATACTTTTGTCTTCTTTCTTGAGAATAATTTTGTTTGCATTTTCTAGCAACCAGATTTTTAAAGCAACGCTCAATTGTACCACTAATTCATTATACACATCTGTTTTTAAAAGAGTCTTAAAAGTATCACCAATTTTGTTTCTTATTGATCGTTTTATGTGTTATTCAGGCTTGCTTATTTATTTATTTATTATCTTGGTGGTAATCATCAAGACTGGGGAGTTGATGGGGAATATAGAGAGAACTGGGCAAAAAGCTCAGAACTGATTTTCCTCTTTTAAAACACTGATACATTGAGATGAGACAAGAGTAGTTTAAATTTAGGATACTTTTTAGAAGAACTCTTTTTGCTTAGCATATGTATAAGGAAAACTTTCAGGTTTTATTTATTTAAAGATAAAATAGTAAGTGCCCATGTCTATTGAACACAATATTATGATTAGTAGCTTAAATTATCACTTACCAAACTTACCTCCGATTGGTAAAGTTATTCATTTCAAAATTTTTTTATATAACTCCAGACTGCTAGAAAAGTTGCAGGAGTCATACAAAATACTCCCAAGTTATCCTTTCTCCAGATTATCTAAATAACATTTTACTACATTGATTTTATTATGTTTCCCCTCTTTTTTTTTTTTTAAGGTACTATATTTACTGATGTTCATACTTAGGGTCTGAGTTTAGGGAGGGCTTTAGGAAGTTCACAGTTTATAATTTTTTTAAAAATAAATAAATTTATTTATTTATTTTTGGCTGCATTGGCTCTTTGTTGCTGCATGCGGGCTTTCTCTAGTTGCGGTGAGCAGGGGCTACTCTTGGTTGCGGTGCGCGGGCTTCTCATTGCAGTGGCTTCTCTTATTGTGGAGCATGGGCTCTAGGCACGCAGGCTGCAGTAGTTGCAGCACATGGGCTCAGTAGTTGTGGTTCCCGGGCTCTAGAGCACAGGCTCAGTAGTTGTGGCGCACAGGCTTAGTTGCTCGGCGGCGTGTGGGGTCTTCCTGGACCAGGGATCGAACCTGTGTCCCCTGAATTAGCAGGCGGATTCTTAACCACTGCGCCACCAGGGAATTCCCGAGGTTTACAATTTTTTTATTTGCTAGTTATCTTGCTCAAGCAGCCCTTTATACCCCGGATGTAGCTGCTTCACTAGCTTTGCTTGTGGGATCTTCAAAAACGTTCTGTGATTGATTCATAGAATTAAAATTAATCCTTCTTGACAGAAAGTGTATCATGTTCTTCACCATGAGACTGCCCATGTTTAGTACTGCTATGTCAGTGGGCTTATACCATTTATCTTGTTATAACTCATCTGACTGCTTTACTTCTGTAAGGTGGGGCTTAGGAGCTCAGGTTCTGAAGTCAGATATCTTGGGTTTGACTCTCAGCTAAAAATATCATGGCTGAAGGAAGGTATATTAGTTAAACATCAGGTTTAGGATTCAGCACTGAGCTACTAGGCAGCCAGGACAAAGAGGGTGGCTGCGATTTCCTCTCAGTAGGAAGTCTATCAGTTTGTAAGGGCTGTAAGAAAAATGAAACATCAGCATCTCAGCAGAAATGAAAGAAAATAAAGAGCCACTCAATGTGTGTCTATTTCTAAAATCAGCCCTGGATGAAAGAAAGGGGAGAACGATCATTTTTCGTGGATAGAAAAGGTATGTTAAGTGCTCCATGGAATTAACCTTATGGTATGCTGGTTTAATACAGGCATCGAGCTTGAAGAACTTTAATGGACAATTCACCTGGCTATAAAAGAGTCCACGAGAGGAGATGATGCTCAACTTGTGTACCATATATCCCTAGAGGTTCCACAAAAGCATCTCAGGAGCTGCTGTTAGGGACAGGAGATGTGGACAAGACCCAAGTCCTTTCCCCTCCTCACACAAGGATTCAGTCTGAAGAGCTCAAGCTATTGTACTATTTAGTATATTCCTTCAATACAAACTGAGTACCTACTTGCTCAGCATTTACAGTTCCCATGAAAGAAGACTTTCAAAAATACTTATTTGTTAAATGACAATACAAATATATCCCACTCTCGAAAGAAATATAACATCAATCCCACACACATACATTTTGTAATTACTATCTCAGAGTATACTTCTCAAATGTAAGCACAGGCTGTCAAGGCCAAATAACTGTAATCCAAAGCAAGTTATTTAAATTCTTTGAGCCTCAGTTTCCTCACCTGTAATAATACCACCTACCTTACGGAGTTGTTATAAGCTTTAGAAATAATGAGCCAAGCATCAAGCACAGGGAACAGCACACAACAGGTGCTCAATAGATGGCATACTATCATTATGATACATTGTTGCAACTGGGTTTCTGACAAAGCAGAATGGTGGATGACTTCAAAATGAGAGTTATTATTGAAAACCTAAATAGCTTATATTACTCAACCAGTAGATACCTAGCGCTCCACCTCACCTCTCACCACTCAGCTCTCCCACCCTCTCCTCCACCCATTTCAACCCTGATTCAGTTCCACAAACCCACCACGTTCACGCCAGCTCTTCACAAACACACTTCCCTCAGAAAACACTTCTTTTTATTCCCTCACTGGTCATCTCTATTCTTTAAATCTTAGCTTAAACATCACTTCCTCTAGAAAGACTTCCTTGACCAGCTGAGACTACAAATAACAATTTTTATTTGGACCTTAACGTTTCTTTTCTTTCAGATACTTATGTCAAAGAGGCTCAGCTATATATTGAGATCTATTATACTGACAATGTATTTTTAGCCCACGTAAAGAATTCCTCTGATTTACTTTGGCAAAGAGGGCACGTGCTCTGTTTAAATTGTGTTTCAATTTGTTCAAATTATATGTAAACAGAAGTGCCAGTTATTGTAAAGTTTTCTACTTTCTACTCATATGAAAAATTTTATAGGACAAATTGAACTTTCCAAACAAACAAAAAGTACTTATGTTGAAATTGATAGTTTGATAAGCAAATTCGATATTCATAGGAAACATTATATATCTCTAAGAACAAAATTATGGAATCAACTAAAATAAGTCTATAACTAAGTGATTTGTTGAAAAAGAAAAATTCCTGCAGTTCAACTTTGGGAGGTCCTTTGGAATAGTTGCATTAAATGAATGGTGTAAGCCTCTTCTAACTAGAGAGCCAAATTCTAGTCAAGCTAGCTAGAATATTAATATATTGTTCTCACCTTAATCTTTTAAAGTCTTATATCATACCACAGCAACAAACTTGGTTCAAAATTATTATATTTTATGAACTGAATAAAATACTGGAGGTGTTCCTGAATTCTATTGAAAAACCTGGCATTTCTCTAATCACTATGGTGACTGCACCGGGTGACAGGCCATCCAGGGTGAAGGACACCATTACTGATCCTGCCTCAGACCAAGCTGGTGTCCATTCTGACCTAGAGCCTGAGATTCCATAATTCACAATCCAGAGCAATACAAGGAAGGACCAGAGGTTCTTGCTTAGTAAAGAAAATGGAAGCAGCTGGTTTTAAGAGTAAAATAGCTGCAGAGGATAAGTTACTTGACAGTGAGGGCAAAGAGAGAGGGCCAAAGACCAACTCTTATAGAAAAGGAGGTCAAATCCCCCCACTCCAATTTTCCATTAGAGGAGTCAGATAACATTACCAGTACTACTGATAATGATAACAACAATGAAAATAATAATAGTAAAATAGAAAATTTATTAAAGGTTTATTATATATCAGGTACTATTCTAAATTATTTAATAAATGTTATTTAATACTTTAAGTATAAGCTAGACATTATTATTCTTATTTTATACATTAGGATATTCAGTCTCAGAAACTTAATTTTATGTGTCCAAAGTCATATAACTAGAAAGAGCTAGAGCCAGGATTTAAATCCATCCCTTCTAAGTATGAATCTCACTCTCTTAAGCTCTACAAAACCTGATTTACTTGATGAAATAGCCCTCAAAGAAATAAAAGGGGAAAACCAAAATCCATGCAAAAAAAGAAATATGTGATAGTCAACAGTATCAAATGTCAAAGGAAAATCCAGAAAAACCCTAGAGAAAATTACTGGATTTGGCTCTGTCCAAAGTGCACAGTATCCACAGTTGTATGGGTGGCACCCAAATTTCATAGGATTAAGAGGTGGTTAGATAACTGCAGATGTCTCTTTCAAGAAAATCAGCAGTGAGGGAATATATAAAGAAATATGTCAACTGAAGTGGGAAAATACTAGGGAGGGGTTACACGTAAAGACACCATAAATAGGTCATCAGACTCAACCTCCCACAAGAGGTTCTTATGCAGCATTGTTCCGCAGCCCTTAATTCCTAGCCCCTCACCTCCTTATACAACTCCTTGATTTCACTTGAGCTCTTCCATGCTTCTCTCTACAAGAAATGCCCTTTTCCAGTTTGCTTTTCTTGTGAACTCCAACTTTTCCTTCAGCACACAGCTCAAAGGTCACATTCTTGGTGAAGACATCACTGACTCTCATTCCCAAGAACAATTTCCATCTTTACGCCTAAGGAACTTTGTATCTAATTCTATAACAAGTCTATCTCCATCAAAAGTTGGTTTTCTACAGTCGGGTACCAAACTGAATTACCTTTGAAACCCCAGTATTTAACACAGTGCCTGGCATATTCCTCTTAAAATATAGTATCCAGAACTGATCATAATTTTTTAACTCTAGTTGAGAAAATATTTTAAAAATCACTTAAAAGAGAATCAAAGACTATTACTACCCAACTATTTAAACAGTAGTTCTTATTTTTAAAAATATACAGATGGTCAACTAAAGAGCCTTCATATTAGATTGGCACAGTAAAATTTATTTCAATTGTAAATCAGCATGTTCCTTCAAAACACCTTACTTTTTTATATTGGATACTAAAAATTAGCAGTTCTGATTCCAAAAATAAATATGTTCTTCAAGAACTAAAATTATTGTCTTTTAAAAAAATTATTTTCACAAAAGACATTCAACTGGAATTCATTTAAAAATATAACCCCATCTTTTAGGATGTCTGCCACAGTCTTAATTATGAAAACATCGTTCCCTTAGGGAACTAAGCCAATGAGAATCTAGTCCTGAATAAGAGCAAACCAGAGAAAAATGTCTCTGTTTCTGTTGATTATATCAGATAATGGTCTGAAATGAAAAGAATTCTATTCATGTCCATCGAAGCTAGGATGCACAAGAAGCAAACCTCTGGACCCTGAGCAGAGGAAAGATAAAGACAAGAACGATGGAGTGCACTACCTCAGGCTTAGCTCTCCAGCCTAGCACAGGGTCCCATTTAAAATACTACTGATCAAGTTTTGATCCAATAGAACATTCTGTTATGGATTTAACATTCTATAGGCAATCATTTCTTCCCCTTAATCACTATTTATTGCTTCCACCAGAAGAACTTTCTCATGGGTATATTGCTAATTATCACAGCTTCCTTCTGGTTGTGATGATTTACTACACACAGGAATATGGCAAACATAAGTGAGGACAAAAATAACCCACTGTTTAAGCTATGGCCTAATGTGGGGAAGTCAGGAGCATTCATATCTAATTTCAATTCCTAAAATCCATCTCCTAAAGGTTGAGGCATCATTTTAAAGATATCCATAATAAATAGATCTACTGGAGAAGATTCATTTAAAACTTACCCTTCTTGAAGATTGCCCTTTGCCTAAAACCTAATTGACAGTTCCGGTTGGATCTGTTTCCCACACAAAATGTCATTTATCTTTTTGACCACAGGGATAATACACTTACTCTCCAGGATGTACCATAACTTATGTAGAAATGCTAAATATGTAATATATTGATACTAACCAAAAAGAAACAATATAGCCACATAGCTATTACATTCATTCTGATAACTCAAATTATGAACAAAGAGTCAGTGCCTAAATCGGTGATTTATTTATACATGTATTTTTTAAAATATCTCTTTGTAAGAATATATATATCCTTATCTGAATATAATCTTGAAATGAGCTTTTATCACATAAAAAGAAGTTTCAGTGTCACAGTTACATACCAAAGACCCACAAGAAACAAACTGTCCCTGGGCAGAAAAAGGTCAAGACCCACATTCTCTGATACAAAAAGAATTTGAACAAAGTTGACAGCATCTTTGAAAAAAAAAAAAATGTATGTCTTTGAACTCAAATAGAAGCCCCTCAACCCCAGAGCTCAATTGTACCTGGGATGTTATGTTTAGAAGGAGCAATATAGAGACAAAACACTTGCCCACTGTGAGAGAAAAGATGTATGTCCCTTTCTAAGGAAAAGGGAAGACAGACAGAGACAGTAAAGACAGGAAGAAATATAGTTGGGAGACCAGTTAAAACTTGGGAAGCTTGAATGGGAGAAAATATTCTTGGAGCCCTGATTCAAGATTTAGGATGGTTTAGGAATTATCCTCGATGTCAGCAGCATTTGTGAAATACCTGGATCCCAAGATTAGAACAGGAATAAAAGTTCTGACTTTTGACTAGGTTCTACCCTTGAAAAGAATCTAAACTGGCTGGCTATGGAGGAGAATGGAATAGTAGGAATACATTTTCCTTTTCCCCTATCCTGGATTTTTAAATTCAGTTCTAGGGCAAGCAGGGTTAGAAGACCTCTCAGATTTAGGCATAAAATGACCAACTTGAAGAATTATCTACAAAAACTCTAACAAATCACTCAAGGAAGGGGGAGGGGAAGGGAGAACAGCACATTTTTTTGTATTCATGTTCGATAGAGACCCATCAGTTCAAAAAGCCTTTTTACAAATATGATAAGAATAAATAATATTAATTTTTTAGTTTCTAATCAATATACTGAACCTGAATATTTTTATAGATTTTACTGAATTGGGCAACTATGTCTGTATTTGTAAGCTGAGACTCTATGGTGTTTTGTGAAATAATGAAAAATTGCAAAAGATAGGAAATTTGATAAAGAATTATATAATAAGATCTTGCGATCTTTGCTCGGAATTCTCCATTCCTGAATCAGATTGTTCAAGGAAAGGTGACAAATTGATTCTTGAGATCATACAGAATAAGTGAAAAACCACAGAAATAATTTTAGAAACAACATTTTTTTTTTGGTACTTATTACATAGTGAAATAGTGAAATTAGAACGCTTAGGGCTTTGAAGAAATAAAAATATATATTACGATCTTAAAATTTTCTGGTTTCTCAACATGCCAATACATACAATATTACATGTCTCAAAATTTAAAAATTTAGCTATAGGCGTTCTTTTTACATCAAAATGGTCAGAGCAAGGACACAATGAAAAGTTGAATCAATAGAAGTAACTATCTTTGATGTCAATGCCATGATTTCAATATCTATTATGGGTCAGTGACAAGAGCTGCAAGATTTTAAAGGCATCCTACCAAAGTCTGAAAACTCAAGATGACATCAGCATATTAACAATACAAAGATTATAGGTATGTTAGAGCAATAAGAAGTTACAATAGCACCTATCTTATCAGTTACAGACAATCTATATCCACAGGGACACTGTTAGAAATCTTCAAATATGTCACCATTCTAGAGGAGAGGAAAGGAGAGGGGAAGGGAGGGGAGGGGAGGAGAGGGAGAAGAGGAGAGGAAAAGGGAGGGGAGGAAGGAAGGAGGGAAGAAAGGAAGGGAGAAATGGAGGAAGGAAGCTAGGAAGGAAGAAAATGACAGAAGAGAAAAAATCCTTCCAAGTAAGATAAGCCTGGAAGGACAACATAACAGGCATTTCCAGGCATATATCACACTAATCCACTCTGTGAAATAAAACACTTAGTTGACAAAAAGAAAATGAAAGTTCTCAACTTCTTTGCTTGGTGAAAGGGGACCAAGTCGTCGACTGCCTTGAACGTCCTAGAGGAAAGAGCTAACTTGCGGGACTGAAAAATATGCCTGTTGGGAACGAGCCATGTGGCATACCACAAAGTTTTCCAAAGTGTGTTATGTGTGTACATGAGATTATTTTTTACAAGGACATGAACACAGTGTGTATACACACAGTGTGTATGTGTAATTTTCTGTCTATGGCTGGTGATACTGATTTTCCACTTCTAATAGGAACTTAGTTTTTTTGGTTTTATATATATTTAATATAAAAAGTGATTCTATTTAAGAAGCAATCAGATCTCCTCTACCAACTCTGTGCAATGAGGTGACTGGCCTTTCCTAACTATGGTGAAAATTTGAAGGTTTAATCTCTGCACTGAGGAACATCAAGTGTGAGTGATACCATATTGAAAAGGAGAAGGATTCAGTGAATTAGTGCAAGAAATACTCAACTATCTTCCCACACTCAGCTTCCCAGGCAACTAAGCATTCACCCACCAGGCAGAAAGCTGGAGAAGTCTTCTTTAAAAATATGACCAGCCCAAGAGGAAAAACAAAAATACTGAACATCAGAAGGTCCCCAGTTAAAAAGCCCACTCAGATGATCCTATATTGAAGTCAACAAAACTCACTTATGCATTCAAATCAGCCTTTTATCGCCACATTTTTAAATATGAATAAACACCCAAAGATTATCAGACATCTGAGAAAAGCTTCTAATATGAAAGACAGACCAAAAAAAAAAAAAAGAAAAATAGCTTGAAAGAAAGAGACTATATAAAGAGAAGAAAATTCCAACAACTTAAAAAATTATTATCTTGAGAGAGAGAAAAAAGATATTATAATCAGGAAATAAAACATGATGTTATAAAAAGGAACATAAAAGGAATTTTTTAAAAGCTCTTGGAAATTAAACCTATGATAGCAGAAATTAAAAGTAATAGATGGGCTGGAAGATGAAACTGAAAGTAGAACCAAAAAGTCCAAAAAGTGAAAAAGGAGAAAAAAGAAGGGAGATCATCATAAATGAAAAAACTGAATAAAATTTCCCAGTACTGGAGAACATGAATGTCCAGATTGAAAAGGCCCATCAAGGTTCTAGCACAATGTATGAAAATAGGTCTGCATCAACATGAAATTTCAAGAAACTGGGATTTAAAACATGAGAGGAAAAAATAATCACATAGATCACATACAAAGGATCAGAAATCAGAACAGTGTTTGACTTTTCCATAGCAATTCTGCAAACTGGAAGACAATGGAGCAATTCCTTCAAAATTCTGAAGAAAATGATATCCAACCCCAAACTCTGTACCCATCCAACTACCAAACAACTGTGAAGGTAGTAGAACAGATTCCCTCTCAGACGCACAAGAGCTCAAAATCTACCAAATCTTAGGAAGTTACTGCAAGTTGTGCTTGAGCAAATCAAGAAAGAGTTTAAGACACTGATCTGAGAAACAGGAAAGCCAACATAGGAGAGAAGAGGGAAATCCCAGAATGATGGCAAAGGGAAAAAAAATGCATATAGTTCAACCTAGTATATCAAAGCATATGGGATGGAAAAAGTCTGTGTTTGTGCGTGCATGCGTGCACACGTATGCACATATTAAGAGCTAGAAAGAGGAGTGTGGTAAGAAAATGCTTAAAACTAAAAAAATCAAGAAAATACTACTATATATAAAATATATGACTAATAAGAACCTGCTGTATAGCACAGGGAACTCTACTCAATACTCTGTAATGGCCTATATGGGAAAAGAATCTTAAAAAAAAAAAAAAAAAGAGTGGATACATGCATAACTGATTCACTGTGCTGTACACCTGAAACTAACACAACATTGTAAATCAACTGTACTCCAATAAAAATTTTTTAAAAAAAGAAAATAAACACCGTTTGTGAAGACATAGAGGTAAATATCAAAATAATAGGTAAACAGAGGCAAAATTAGTTGCCTCTGAGGAGTAGAGAGAGGATGAGGACTACTTTTTTTTTTTAAATAACGAACTTGCTGAACTATTTGACTCTTTACACTACTATATACACTATATAAGACCTGTAGTAGACATCTAATGACATATAAATTCAATAAAAAGAAAATGTTTTTTAAAAAGAAAAGAAGGAAGGAAGGCAAAAAGGAAGAAAGGGAAAGGAAAGGAAGGAGGGAGTAAGAAAAGACACAGAGACCATGAGAGAGGGCCAGATACACTTAACACAGACATTTTAAGGTCTCAAGGGGGCACTTTCTGGAGACAGGAACAGGATCTCCACTGCACTACTGTTAGAGACAGGCACTCTCAAGGCCATTCGTCTTCCACAAATGAGACAAAAAACAAACCAGAGCGAGCGTAACTGTTCAATATGTGCTTAATATTGTTCGATTGTTGAGTTATCTTTTTAAAATTATATATAACACTGTCCCAGTAGTTCTCTACTTGCTCTTTGGATGATATGCCATAAACTACCCTTTTCTGAATAATGTTCAGTCTTGAAATTGGTGATGAAATTGGTGATCAGTAATACCAGTGTGTTGTAGAGAACAGAAAGAAGAGTGTGCCTTAAGATTTAATTATAAAAGAAATAATTATTTCAGATGTCTTTATTTACCTTGAGAGTCAAAGACCCTTCTCCATGATTCTAGCACTCTCCCTGCCCATCCCACTTCTACCTCCTAAGAATATAACCTTGAGTCCCTCTGTCTATAATTTAGGAAAAGTTATTCCCTCTCCCTAATGACTTATTTATAATTGTAAAAGCAACATTTGCTAAACTGTAAAAGCAACATTTTCTCTGATACTGAGAAATTACAGGTAAATCTCAAGTCTCAAGATAATGCTTTATGACGTGATCCTTCCCGCATATTTTCTCACCACTCTTTAGAAGAAATGACAGGCCAATGTGTTCACAATCCAAAGGAGGACTATTAACTGGTACAAAATAGCACTATTTTGTCAGTATCTTTCCAAAACAAGCTAAGCGTCCCAAGTATGAATAAGCCCTGTAGTAAACATGTGATGATGAATTCATTCTCAGTTTTTTAAATGGGATGAGTCAGATTTTCAGACCTTTAAGATAATTTAATTTTCATTAAACACTATTTATCAGTCACCATAACGCCCAAGCACTTTCCAAAATATCACAAAGGCAAAATCCCTGCCTGTAAGGTACACACATCCTCTCCTTTATTAAGTACTACTGTGAGCCAATTATATAAAAATATGATTGCTGACATTTCAATATGAAAGAAACAGGAAGATGTGATAAAGAATAAGGAGGGGAGAAGAGGAGAAGAAAACCCAGTTAGGGTGGCCAAGTTAGAAACAAATGCTCTCTTTAGGACTTAAGAGGCTCTTTTGGAATAAGGATTATAGTTTGAGTATTTATCTTTTTATCCCTACAGCCTAGCACAGAAAGAACGTGGCACATCCAGGAAATGCTCAAGAAACATTTGCTGACTTAATCTAAGAATCGAACGAGGCCTATTTTGGCATCCATTGTGCCAGAAAGTATTATCCAAATCATTTTTTAGACACAGCTATGTTGGAGAGGCAGCACAAGGAAAGGCACAGCATCTTCTCTGGGAACAGCAGCTCCTTACCTGTTGTTGTACTGGTACTTGCTGTACCACCTGTGTAGGCACTGCTGCTTGACTAGCCACAGATGTCTGTAAAGTCACTGTCGAACCTGTGTCCGACCCGGTCTCTGATGTCTGCATGATGGTCTCTGAAATTTATTAAAATAGAAAGAAAGTTTAAAATGCTCTCCTTATATGACTAGCTGCATCACATTTGTTCTTAATATCCTATACTGAGACTAACTTTCTACTCCCAGAATACCTCTTACTCCACCCAACATACTCATGATATTCCATGCACGTTTATAGTCATGTTGACCACTTTTAAAATAAATATAGAAAATTACTAATCTACATTTTAAAAATCTCCATTAGTACCTCTTATTTTGAGGCTATAAAGGTTGAACTTCATTGAAATCTACCTTCCTTAGGCCTCATCTGTTATAAATTGTTTCAAGCACAATATAAACTAGTCATATTATAAATTATGTCAAGACACAATTCTTAGAACACAAATCCTAACTGGATGCAAATACGTCGTAAACTATACTTTCTAGACACTTTTATAAACTACAGGACGTCACTGGAAGTATACAATTTAGAATAAATTGTTTCTAAGGTCCTTTCCAACTTTCAAACTTACTATTCACTGATTTTTAAAAATTAATGTATATCCAAAAACCAACTGATATACCCTAAATTTAGCCAAAGGATCAAGCTCACTAATTTTCTTGGCTGTGAGATGATATGGTACTAAAATTAAAGTTTAATTATACTCTTACACAAAGACAGCCAAACAGCAATAATGTTTAATATTTTGAAAGGTAAGAAGGATCACTATTATATAAGTGAGATTTGTAAACAAAGACATGAAATTTTACCTTCTCTCATTCACAGTTCAACATGGCATATTTTTCAGTTCTCATGTGCCTGTCCTACTAACACAGGATTAAATTTTACAGTGTGCACTCTAACAAGTATGGTTTCTTAGACCTTGATATTCCCTTTTGTTACTTATGCAGTCAATATAATAAATGTTAATTTCTTTGCTATTGAGCAGGGATCCTGGGGGGAAAAACAATATTTAATTGGTAGCCTAAGAAAAATACTGTATCATGGTTTAAATCTGTGAACAGTATGGTGAACATTAATTTTCCCTAAGAAAATTCTGAACGAGTATTCAGGTCTTTCAAGTAGAAAATTAACCCCTCTCAACATCTTTTGTCACAGCATGACCTCTTCCAATTTTTTCCCCAAACCTTTTCTATCATCTCATTCAATTTTAGAAACAGACCTCTGAAGATATCTAATCTATACTTATTTCATAAATGAGAAAACTAAAGCCCAGAGAGGTTAAGAGACTCGCTCAAGGTGACAGGACTAGAGAAAGGACTAGGCCTTTTCACTTTGACTCTATGCTTTCTTTACTTTCTAGACCTTGACATTGGTATCACTTTACGTGATTGACTATTCTTATTCCTTTGTTAGTCAAACCCCTAAAGCAACACAATAAAACTTGGAGCATACAAAAGATACAGCAGTAAGCTAACATCGATAAGAGTATTTAACACATGCTATGTCCTCTTCTAAATGCTTTACGTGTTAATTCATAAATAAATCACTCCATGTAACAACCCAATGTGGTTTGTATGATTATAATCTACATTTACAGATGAGGAACCTCAGGCACAAAGAGTGAAGGTAGCCAGGGGCTTAAAAAACAGAAGGAGGGGTTTCCCTGGTGGCGCAGTGGTTGAGAATCTGCCTGCCAATGCAGGGGACACGGGTTCGAGCCCTGGTCTGGGAAGATCCCACATGCCGCGGAGCAACTAGGCCCGTGAGCCACAACTGCTGAGCCTGCGCGTCTGGAGCCTGTGCTCCGCAACAAGAGAGGCTGCGACAGTGAGAGGCCCGCGCACCGCGATGAAGAGTGGCCCGCACTTGCCGCAACTAGAGAAAGCCCTCGCACAGAAACAAAGACCCAACACACCCAAAAATAAATAAATAAATAAATTAATTAAAAAAAAAAAAAAAAAAAACAGAAGGAAAGTGATGGAGACTGTGGCTACCACCCCATTTATTTGGGCCAGCTAATGTTTAGCTCAAGGAAATTGTGAATTTATGGGAAGGCTAAACTGTAGTTGCCAGTTTTCCCAATTTTCCAAAAGAAGATTTTTATGTGAAATCTCTCAAGATGGTGGCTAATAAAAAACGTAGCACTGATCTCCAAAGACACACACACACACACACACACACACACACACACACAGCCCTTTGTACTAGTATTAAGACCACGGATATGCCTGAAAATGTTTGAAAATGACAGTATTCACTACATAAAACTCTTGCCTAATTAAGATTACTGGAGGACTAATAGTTCTCGAAATTGGGAGAGGAGATACACGCATTAGGAACCCTATCTGTGCCTTTTCTTCTTTATTCCATTGTAGAGGGAAAAAAAATACCCTCCCCCAAAAGAAAGCAAATGCCAGTGTCCTTCGATTCATTACATGTTATACTTACAGACAATTGATGCCATTTGTGCTACAGCAGAGGGCTATTAGTGAGAGTGAGGTGATGCCTTTCTGCAGGGAATGAGGACCGAACCAGATTTTAGATATCATCTTCAGTGAGTTTTTCTTAGCTTCTCTTCCCAACTCCAAGACAGGCCTTTGTCAGTTTAGTACACAAATGAGGAACACAGAGTTGCCAATTATGGGTTCTTGTTTAAGCTGTTCAGTCAAGGGGCGGATGAGATTCTTACAGTTAAGTCACTCAAACTAAAACACCCTCCTGTTTATCCCAGTGTTGGCTGGGAACTTTATCGAGGCTCTCTCGTGTGTCCAGGGGTCTGTACTGCGGACCAGCCTACACACCTTTTTGGTATATGACCCATAATATGACATCCACTGTTTTAGACCAAATACACATAAGAATATACATAATGAATGTCTAAAAAATTAAATGTACTTTTAAAGCAATTCCTCAATAAATCACCTGAGAGGGCTTATCTGAAGATAAAAGGCATAGATTTGGAAACTGGCTTCCTATGGACCATATTAGACTCCATCGATAGGCTTTGGCACAGAGTAACTAGAAATTAAAATTCTTAATTGTCAACCTTTAAAAATGAGAAAATTTTGTGTTAAAAACCAAATTTCCAGATTCTCTTGAAAAACCTGAAAATCTAGAAAAGGTGAGCCCATATTATGTGTTTTATATGCAAATTATTTATATGGCAATACATATTCACTGGCTTGGCCTTCATAGGCATTTGAGGCATAAGAGAAATACCTAAGCTTTGACTACTTTACTAATAGAAATGTGTAACTAGATGATTGGAACTAAGATCTTCCTCATTTTACAGACTGAGTCAACTGAGGCCCAGAGATGTTAAGTCACTTAACCAAGGTCAAACTGTGGGAAGTAGGAAAGTGGGAAAAGAGGGTTTGGACATAACACTACAGCGCATGCACTAAACTACCAGACGAAGTTGGAAGTCTTGAATTTCATCAGAGACACTGAATAGACAGAAGTGAAGGGAGTAAAGAAAAGCAAACTGGTGAACTTTTAGAATGAGAAAGAAGGAAAAAGATCCCAACTATTTAATAGGAGCAACCTTTACAGAATAGAGTGGGGAAAAGCAGATGGATAGAAAATGATGGCTTATATAACTTAGAGAGTCACAGAGAACTTTCCATCCAACCTCTGGCTCTATGTACATACCACATCAAAACCAGCACAGAAAGCCTAATCCAGAACAACCAATAACTGTCCCAGAACAACTTCTGTTTACTTCCAAGTTACTGCTCATCATCCAGTCTCCTTGGCCCCTGGATTACAGGGTCATGCCAATTGGGATAAGAACATAGCCTCTCAGTTTGGTCTCCATCTTTTCTTAATAGACACAACTTCATTCTCTTCTGATTTCATTGTCTTCCTCAAGTTTGAAGAAGAGGCTCTCTTTGCCGAGGCCTCAGGCCTTGAGAGGATCTCAATCACATCCCTGCCAGAGACTGGCTGAAAAGTCATAACAAAAAAAAAAAGTCATAACCATAATTAGGTCTCTCATTTAACAAGTCTTTTCCAGGTGCCACACAATATGCTAAGTGCTTGAAATACATCTTTTCATTTAATCCTCAAAAAAACCCCATAATGGAAATGTTGTTATTTCCACTTAACGAATGAGGAAACTGAAGCACAAACGGATTAAATAACTTGCTAAAAGCCACACAGATGGTAAGAGTAAGAGCCTAAATTCAAATCCAGGTTTGCCTGACTCTAAAGCCCATGATGTTACCACTATGTATATTACTTTGCAAAATCATGATGAAAGGCTTCCAAATGGAAAGCTAGAGATTGTTGGTCTGAACAGCAAATCTTTGGGATTCTCAATCTATCCTATTTGATCTACACTTCGAATAACAAGTGAGACATCTCTTCTCTCTCTGACATTGAAATTAGCAAGTATTCTCTCTCTTTCTACTGAGGCCATAATAAAACCCAACTAGTAAGTATTTTTTCCAGAGGCATTTTAACTGATTAATTCCAAAGACCTGATTTAATAGCAGATCAATTTGAATGTTAAAGCATGTTGAGGAGTGTAACTTTCCTGCCAAATTTTCCTAAACAGATCATTTAAACCCACTGACACATTTAGAGTATTCTGGTAGCTTTCCAAAATTTCTTCAAAGCAGGGATCATCACATGAGGGCAGTGTCTTAGCATGCTTCATTTGTAGGTTTTGTTTTAGATCCAGTATAAAGGTTTGTGTGTACATGTGAGGTGTTCCCATTCATCTGCAGTGGTTTCTGGTGCTTTGTTTATGTTTGGGAGTAATTTGGTTAGTTTAGTTCCTTCACAGCCTCCTTTCAAGTGATATTTGTTTATCAGCCACAAATGCAGTCACATTAATCCATTTTGATAAGCTAAATAAACCCCTGCAGTTTGTCCATGATGCAGCCTATATGTAAATGAGTTGTATATTCTTGAAGGAGAGACATGCACGATTTCAGTCTAGTCATCCTTGCCTAATGTGGCTGTCAGGTGTGTCAAGAGCAACAGATGCTTGTTTGACAAAGGACCTTTTTATTCTGGCTAATTAAGCAGTTGGACACACCCGCCTGTTAACGGTTCTGCTTTGTATAGCCAGCTCTGGCTGAATCATGCGAATCTACAGCTAAATAGGCCACATTTTGAAAGAAGGCTAATTAACCCCTAGAAGAAGGAAAAGAATATTGCAAAAACCCAGCTGCTGAATGCAAAAAGATTACCGTTTCTTCAACCTGATGGGCAAAACCTAGGCAAAGCAAATGTGTTTGGAACAAACATGCATTATTGCAAGTTTCAAGGCATTCAAATGTTCTTTGTGAAACTTCCTGAAGATTATTTAATACACTCAAATTCACAGCTGGATTCCTTTCATCACACACAATGTACATGCCAGATTAAATGCTTAAATAGTCTGACCTAATCAATTACTTATCAAACAGAACTATATAACTGGGCTCGCTTAAAAATAGGTAGTATCATCTAATTTTTATTGGGGTTTTTCTTCCTGAAATAATTTGCTTTCCAAAAAAAACCAAAGTCTGCAAAGTTTGGTTCCACTCCACTGACTGACTATATTGTTTTTTTACACTGAGGAATGTAACAGGTTTAAATCCAGTATAGAAAATAAAAACCTGTAATTTAATTTTCAAGTACAACAGAGAACTTCCTTCCTTTTTCCTTAGTACAGAAAAACAAAAGATGGTAATTCCAATTCCTATTTGAACCAAATCAACCAGTATTATTATGATAGTCACTTATTTGTATAGTGAAAATAAATCACACCTAAAATGTGACATTAAAGAATAAATTATTTACTTAGAAACCTGGCTCAATGTAAGAGCAGAGGAATGTTATTTACAGAAAAAAATTGTCATAATCTAAAATTACTACTTTTAAAATGCACAACAAGGAGTTTAACATCAGTGTGCTTTCACAGAGAAAGATCCCAAATCATAACAGAAGTTTTATAGCATAAGATTTTATTACTAATACTCTGATTAAGCATCAGCATTCTTGAATAAATATTAGAAAATAAATACTAGCATAAATAATACTCACAGCAATTGAAACCTCTATTTATTAAAATTAGACAACTAAAATAAGTCATGGTTTTTGGAAAAAAATAGCTGATATGTACTTTCCTGAACATAAAATCAGTATGAAATGTATACATTTCTGACTATTCTGGAGTAGATGATGAAAATATAAAGATTATTCTAATTCTTTAGAAAAAAATTAAGAATATTAAGCATCTTCAAAGTCAACAATATAATGTAAAATAATGGGGCATATTAGAATTTATATATATATGGTTAAAAATAATGTGATAAGTTTTTTGAAATTGACAAAAATATATTGAGCTGATTAATTTACCTACAAATGTAAAACTCTATGACTTTGCTTTTTTTCCACTTCACCGAGTACAAATGAAAGAAACTGGTTAAGCTATAAACTATAGTCAGCCTTTTTTACTTAAAATATACCTCTGTGAAAAGTGTATTCATTGTAAAACACAGGGCTTTATCAAATCAATATATCAGGTAACTGAAGAGATGTAAAAGGAAAATTCATGATTTTCTATATTATAAAAGCTCTGCTTCTTCATTTAGGTCTGATGTTGTAATCCTCCTGACTATGTACAATTAATCTTTTATACTAAATTGATCCGTAGAAAAATGATGGAATGATAATAGTGTAGACTGTTCGGCAGTCATCTTCCTGTGATAACTGATGACAGAGATTAATGTTGGCGATGATTAATCAGCACACTAGTAACATATACAGGTTGCCTGGGTAACTTTTTTCACTTTTCAAACAAAGGTTTTTTCTTAACTAATTCTTCCTTTGACTCAGAATAGATAATGAAAAACTGTTTCTTTGGAGAAGACAAATCAAATTACTTTAACAGTTTTTATCTTAATGAATTAATTAAAAAATAAAACAATCTATTAACATATTACTGAAGCCACACTGCTGAAATGATGTAAGAATTTTGTTATGTGTTAATTGTTTCTAGTTATCAAGAGAAGCTGTTATCAGGCAGAGAAGTAATTCTGGGGAAAAGAGAACCAGGTGCTTGTCCAGTCTATTGCTGATGCCATCCTGGCATTTTCTCTCACTCACATTCATGAATTAATAGACAAACTGGTCTCACCTAGATGACATAAGCTAAAAACTGGGAGTGCTCACATAAAAGCTAAAAGAAAAGAAAAAGAAAACCAACAAACAAAAATTTCTGAGTATCCTACATTTTGCTTACTGGAAGAAGAGTCTGAGAACAAAATGATGTAACATACAGAAAGATTCTTACCAAACTCTATGAGGCAAACCTATAAGTGTTTCTTACTATTGGTCAATCCAATCCTGACAGTGACTAGAACCTATGAGATGGAGTATTTAATGATAATAGCACTTAGAACTGAAAAATGATGAACAAAGAGCATTTTATCATAAATCAATCATTTCATTATAGTAATAAGAATAGCTACCATATACTGAGCATTTACTATGTGATAGATGCTTTACATCTTTGCATACATTTAACCCTAATTTCAACCATGAAGTAGATATTCCCATTTTATAGCAGAGAAAAGTAAGGTTTAGAGATTAAGTAACTTGCCCAGGATCATAGAACTATTAAGAAATAAAGCCAGGATTCAAGCCCAGGTCTGTCTCACTCCAATAATGGCACCCTGACACTGGATCCTAGTCGGCTACACAAACAGCAACAGCAGTGAGGCTATTTTAGTGAAATCAACTTTAAAAGAAATAGAGTAGTCTATAGAGACTTTGGGCACTAAGAAAGAATTCTAAATTTGAACAAATAGACACAAATATCACGTGAACGGCAAATACTAGGTACTGTACCTAGTATGTGATCATTATGATGACATCAAAGCTATAATGCTTATGATATAGAAAAGCATATCATGGGTTAAAAGATATCTGCACTAACCTTGTGTTCACAGAATATTTTATGGAAGGAAGAGGAAATAATATGAGATTCATTTACTTTCAAGAATTTAAATTTGTCTTAAAAAAAATCAGTCAAATGAGGGTCCATTTAGGTTACTATCTATACATAATATTATACATAAACACAAAGATGTTCGCTCAAGTATTACTTATGACAGCCAATAATAAGCAACTGAAATGTCTGTAATTGGGCTATATCCCTGTAATTATCCCTAATAAATTCTATACCCCTATAGCGGAATACTATACAGATCTATAAAAGTCAGCATGGAAAGATGTTCATAATATTGTAAGCATAAAAAGCAGGTTGCCAAATAATATGCAGCCTACAGTGTAATTTTATTCACAGATATAAAATTGCATGATTTGGTAAAATTCTTAAGGGTATACAGTAACATCAGTGTAACTCCTAAGGACTCCTGAAATATGGGCCTTCCCAAACCAATGATCATAACTTTGCGTGGCCTCAAGCTAACCTTGGGCTTGCTGGGCAAAAGCAACATGAGCTCCAGAGACCCATCTCACCCTGGAGCCATCCCAAAAAGTCAGTCTTAGATTCTGTAAAACAGCCCTTTTAATCCCCAAAATACCTGTATAGTATTTGATCTGTTCAGTAGCTGGGTAAGAGCTCTGTCTCCCTTCCCACTGAGTGGCTCAAAACTCTCAAAGGGCTCTAAAACACAACATTTTCAATGTTTCTATTTTAAAAATTTATCTGGAGATTATATCTACAGATCCATTCATTGCTAGTTCCATGATCTGTGTCATTTTCTGCTGAAAGAAGGAAATCTACAGTAATACACATTCCCAAATGTCAAATATGATCCTTTCCTTACAACACTCGCCAGAATCTATTGTCCAATCTAGAATAAAGACATGAATTTCAATTCTGCTCCCTTGTATTCAAACTCATAAGAGCAGTGGCGCCTCTTCCATGGATCTCAAACTGGAAGAGGATATAGGTGGTGAATCTAAGTGTTTAGTCCCACCAAGGAAACAGGTACCCCCTTTTTAAATGAGCCCTAGTGACATCTGTTTATTCTTTCTACATACCCTAAACTTTACACACAAGTTTTATCTTTTTTCCTCTACACTTACTAGTGGGGTCTTAGCCACACACATGGAAGTATCCATATTATTTTTGCAAAGAGAGGGCAAAGATTGGCTTAAAAGGCAGCATTACTTAAAGAGCCACAAAAGAAAACAAGCAGGTAATGTTGTTTCCAAACAGGATTTTCTTTGGATTTTACAGGGAGTGAAGTAAAACAGGAATTCTTAATTTTCTTCACACCAAAAAAGGCTCCAATAACAACTTTCTTCTTGGATTCTCTTCCCCACGCAAAAAATTTTTCTGTTTTTTTCTATCTCTTATTTCTTTTTCTTTTTATAAGAGTAAAGAATAGAGCCTTTTGCAGTTCCTAACTATTCCAATGACAGGCTCAAAGAGATCAACACATCTAAAAGGGGAAAATAATACTGTATAATAACATTGCTAATAATGGAAATAATATACCCCACTTTAAATGTACAGTATCTTAAAGAACTGAATTCTCATTACTTCCATTTTTTTGGCAAATGTAGTGAACATGGGCGTGGGTGGACTTGAAAAAAAAATCTATATATTCACACATACATAAATTCTGGAAATAATTGCTCTAAAACATAATGCTATTAATCAAGTGAAATTTTTACACTGACTTTCATTATAAAATGTATATGTACACACTTGGAAAAAAAGTTTGGCTAAAAGATGAAAATTAAAACAGATTGAAGATTCTAGCTAACTCTGCATTCTCAAACTTAACAGAAAATTTATTTCTCTCTAAAAATCAGTAAAACTTGAAATAAGTCAATTACACTGAACTAAAAACACTTCCTTCGGAGCTTCTTTTATGGAATTGGTGATGCACTCTGAACATGGCTGTCCTTCCAACTCACTCTAAAGCGTTTTCTTGGCTCCAAAAACAATAGTTCCTTCTAAAGTGGGTTATCTTAGGCTATCTCATAAATCTATGGTTAATACCCCTTAGCTAGGATTATTAATATGCTTAAAATCACCTATAAGTTCTTTATTATTAAAAGCTATTGTCATTATGTAATGTTTTATGTAAGTGTGAAATTTCACATAATAAGTTTTATTTCCACACTCCCTCCCCCTCCTAACCTTTGATGGTCTTCCAAGGGGGCTAAAAGAGAGGGGAGAACTCTCCTTTATCCCTTAAAATACATTAAAAGTAACTGTCCTATCATTTCTTTTATCACCAAACTTTCTCCCTCAACTCCCAAATCTAATCAATCACTGAGGCCAATGCTTCTGCTTCCTAATCTCTCTAAAAATCTATTCACGTATCTTCATCTCTCTGGCTCCACAGAGTTGAGGCCACTCCCTACAACAGGTTCCCGGTGTCCTCAGGATAAACTGCAAAGCCCTCAACAGGGCTTTTAAGGCTCTTTAGACTATAGCTCCTGCCTACCATTTTCCAAAGAGTACTATATACAATCCAGCCACATGGAACTACTCTCAGTTCCCCAAACCTAGAAGGGGAAGTTCCCCAATCCCACTTTAATGGATGAGAAACAAGAAGTTCCCGCTGACTCAAACAATTTTTCCTTCCCACCTTTTCTCCGCTTCATCTTTCAGATCTCAGGATAAATTCCACTTCCCCCAGATAGTCTCCCAAACCACCACCACTCTTCCCTCTCACTGCCCCGCCTGCTTCTAAATAAGTCTGGGTCTGGTGTTTGTCTGAGTGTTCCTACAGCATCTTATTTTTACTCAGCCAGCAGCAATTATCATATTGTAGTGTAACTGTCTCTCCAACTAGATTATAAACACCCTGAGCACATGGACTACGCTTATCTTTTTCACCTACAAATATGCAACACTGCCTAACACACAGAGGATCTTCAATTTGTTGAATGAACAGATGAATCTACAAAGAGGATGAGTTTAAGACCCTGCTGAAACATTACTATTAAAGTATGCTATATCAGATGCATTTAACACTTACAAATTGTGTAAAAATAGAGTTTTCTACTAGAGCCAGTTCCAATCAATTTATTCATTAAGAATGTTTTCTCTTAATTTTCTAATGTGACTTCACTTTCAATTCCCATTATGGCAAAATTTTATAACAACCCTCATATTCTAATATTTGTAAGCCTTAACAGATTTTGTGTATAATTTTTTTTTATAAAGAAACAAGATAAGGATTAAATAAACTCAAATGAGCACATTAAGTCTTCAGCTATTGCTCTGAACCTCCTGACACATCATTTACTATTTTAATAAGTACACCTGATTCACTGAATTGTGGATTCAGATCCAATGCTCTAATCATGTCATCTTAGAAAAAGTAGCCTGGTATGCTTCCTTTGTTTTTATGAGACAGAAGCTCTCAGAGATCTTTAATTTTCATAGCTGAAATGCTAAGAATAAGTAATTAGCCTAATAGTAATTGTTCTAACTTCATCATTAATTAACAACTTGAAATTTATTTGAGCTTGGCAACATTCAACTGACATTCTTCTATGTTCTCTTAACAGTCATTGAAACTTTTCACAAAAAAGGGTATTTCAAGAATCCTCTAGTTAAAATTAGTTAACACATTTATGTAAGGATTTTACATGCTTTATTTAATCTAGCCAGAAATCCTGTGAGGTAGGTACTATTATTATCCCACTTTTATGGATGATAAAACTTAGGCCCAAAGCTTAAATAACTCTATGAGCCCCAAGGTCACATAGCTAAAAATGGGCAGAGTGAGGACTTGAATATACCACACCATCTATTAGGTTCCGGTAGCAAAAATTGTTTTTTTTTTCTTTCTTTTTTTAACCTAGCAATATGCTGTATTAGGCTTATAATAATGATAATTTAAATGTTCTACAGACCAACTACTATGTAGTCCTGTCTAAATAGCAGTCTTTTCCATATTTTTAATGTTCTACAATATAGAAATTGGACATGCTGTAATTTTTTAACCCAGTTACTAATGTTCCATATGTTATCCTCCAAAAAATATTAATTTCATTTCCAGCAATGCTGAGTACCTGACAAGATAGCTGTCTATTCTATTTTGTAGATCTCAGCAAACACTAATAAAAATGCTGAGTCGTGCGTTCTATATCACTTCTGCTGAAGCATTAACACAAATAGGCTTGTTGGAATTTGAATCAGGGCTCAGAAAATGTTCAAAAAAAGTACAGTATCTTTTATTCTAAAATCTTAAGAGTTGAGCTCTCAGGTGCCCACCATCAATTCCACTTCTAAATTAGTAAGAATGACTGGCTGCAGCTTCTTAGATGCCAAAAGAAGGGACTGTCTCAACTAGTTAATTCACAAAAAAATTGATTTTTGGTGAAACCGAAAGGTCTTTGGCACAAGTGCCAGGAGTTGTTGTTCCCTGATCTTTACATTCACAAATGACCTTCAGCAAGTTCAAGAAAAATATATTTAACGCTACTACCTAATGGCACTGCAATCAAGGGTAGTAACTGGAAAGCAAACAGAGTTTTAAGGAAGGTTACAGGCCAAAGGCAGTGTTCAGAAATACTAACCGCCACACCAATGTTCTAGAATAGTCCTCTAGTCCAGCTAACATCTCTATTCCTGCTTGAGCACAGGACCACCTTTCCTTGGCATACACCAAGTGATTCATCATCTATGTTGATCTATTTGTTTTGTTACTTGGGACTTATTTTGCTATGGTCATCATAAGAGCAGAGAAAACTAAAAATTTCTCAGTTCTCACCCAGACATTTTATTGTACTTCTTCAATGTCTCAGAAAGCCTGTGTTGTGGTGGCCATGGCACACGCGTGCGCGTGCTCACACACACACACACACAATATGGATATTTAGCATCAAAAGTTATGCTAAACACATAGTAAGTACATTACACACATGCATATACACACAGAGGCAAAAGACCTTCCAAATAGTTCCAACTTTGGCTATAGGGCATGGCTGAGGAAAAAACACTCTACTTCTAAAGGCAGTAGTACTCTTCCATTACAGTTTCCCTGTCCCCCATCTCTGGTAGAGATGGTGATGGGGGTATGATAACACTAAGTTTACTTTTCCAAAAATCAACTTGCTAAGAATCATTTTGCCTAATGGCCGATTTGACAAATTGACCAATTCATTCAAAATTTGTTTCTTTTAACCATTTATCTTGTGGACATAATTTGTATTGAATAAAAGTTTTAAAGGGCCTTTGAAGATTTCTTTGACACTTACATTGATGAGTTCAAAGTTTAAATTTATCTGAAATTTTGCTACAAGCCAGCACACTATAGCCTACCCATAACTATATTCTGGAATTTCACCATTTTCTGGGCCAATGACTTTTGAGAATGAGCATTTATTTTTAATTAAAGGGCTGTGCATGTCTTGAATGTCATGGAGTTTATAAATGAGAACAGGGAAGGTTTATTTCTTTTAACACATTTTTCACCCATTAAATGCATTCTACACTTCTCTTAATTCACACATTTGTTAACCACTACAACTAAATAAATATATAGCTTCACGTTTAAGCAACTGTAAAGAATTCCGTATATAAAATATCAATGACAAATTTGGCACTCAGCTGGGCTGTACTGATAAATATTTCTGTTGCAAAATGTCTGTGGTGAAATTGCTTTGGAAAAATTAAAACCAAATTAAAACTAATTAATACTTCCCACCAAAAATTTCAAAAGATTTTGTGACTAATGCAGTGTGATTTGTGATAAATGTTATATGTAGTTAATAGAAACATATTTTAGGCAGTTGATTAATTTGGAAAACTAGTTCTTAGGTAACTAATAAATCAGAGTACTTGGTAAATTTAACAAAATTGCCACTCAGTGAATTTATGTTTCAGCAAACTGCTTTTAGGAGAAATATCTATTCAGTAAATGATCACTCAGTAAAAAAAATTGGGGAAGGGGGTGTAATAGGTTTTCAGATAAATGCCCTACTTCTCAAAGCACAGCATTTAAACTTAAAAAGTATCCAGGAGATCTAGTTCAGGTCCCCATTTCACAGCGAATCTGAGACCAATAAATCAAATGGATCCATTAGTATCAGAGTTGGCATTAGAACTCAGAATTCCCAATTCCCAGTTAATAGCTCTTTGTAACAGACTATGGTGTATAAGAGAAGAAAGAAGGAAGGCACTCAAAAAGAAGTAGGAAGGCCTGCCAAAAGCTCAAACTGCTTATCACACAATGAAAGAAATACTCGTAACATGGAGAATGAAACCCAAAAATAAGAGGGTCTCAGACATTTTCAAATTTCTTTCTCACATAAACGATTAAGGTACTCTTTCAGGATATTTAACAAGATTTCAAGTAAGGCAAACTTCGTGTGTGTATGGAGATACCAACTAAAATGGTTGGTGACCTAGGCTCAACTATTTTATTATTACATGGAGTATCTGAGTGTTTTAGGCTCTGAATTTTATTATTACAATATCTCTGTATGTAACCTACAATACACAAACTGACTAACTGCGTTTACACTGAAATAAGGAAACCAAAAAAGGCTAATTTCTAGTTTTCCAGGAAGAAGGGGGAGAAACAAAATTCAACACCATGGTAATTGCCATCAAAATAAACAAGGAACAAATTCTGAATTTTCACTTGCAGCAAATAAGTGTAATTTTGGGGTGTGAGATGGAAACCTTTTAAATGTAATGGCTTGTATAACAGCTTCTACAAGGTGCACTTTCCACTGTCAAACAGCAAGAAATGCTCATAAGGGTAATCAGTTTTAGATGGCAGGTTTACAAGCTTTCCACAACTTGTACTATTTATTCATGTTAAAATGTTTTCAATTACGTCTTTACATATTATGTTCATGTTTTCTTTTAAAAAAATTTAAAAATTGTTTTGTACAAATGTAACTCCAAAACCAACCATATTACTTGACTTCTTTACTCACATACTGAGTAAAGTACATTTTGATACATACTGTTGGGTTTTTATGACCTCATAAATTGTCCACAACTAACTTACACAGTAGTACTTCTGCAATATCGAAGGACGTTAAAGCTGGGTGAAAGCAAACACCTCCCAATATAACCTGCTCAAAAATTGCATTTTTTATGTCACCTTTCTTATGAAGGTAATATAAATGATTTTCTTGTTGTACCAAAATAGTAAGCTAATATGTACATATTATATTCAAAACCATATACGAATATGGGCTGATTACTTCTCATGGTTCTGTGGAGTCATTTTTCAAACAAACCAGATTTACAAGGATGGTTTTTTTCTCAGTGCAACTGAAAGGTTATTTACAATGAAAACTCCATTCTCTTTCCTTACAAGGTTTACTCAACAGTGAATGATATATTTTTTTTCATTAAGACAACAGTAGAATTTTTTTAATGTAGGCTAATGAAACAATCATTCTTCCTCACCCTTTCTTTTCCTTTCCCTCTCTCTCCCCATGTCCCTTTCTCCTTGTATTTTCTCCCTTACCTCTTTCCCTTTTACCCATCCTGCTCTACTTTCCCAAGTATAAGGACCTAGTTAGGCCCATAGTTAAATAGTAGCCACACAATAACGCCTCCCAATTGCTCTAAAGCTGAGTCAGCAATGTAGCTTAATTATGTCAATCATTTTTTTTTTGAAATTGTCCTTGTACATCATAACAACTATTTTGACATTTTCCAGAGGCTTGATCTTACAGTCACATCATTTCAATCATTATAGACATCAAAAATAACAGTTAAACTATTTTTCAGTACTTACAGATAAGCCACATGTCCAAAGTATTTGGTATCTCAAAACAAAGCTTACAGTGAAATTAGATCACCAGTGCTGAATACTCCTGGCTTGTACTTTCCAGACTACAGTAGAACCACTTTATAATAAGACCACTAACAGTCAACACTAGTCACATTGTACCACTTTAAGTGGTTATGTTTAGAGCAATGTAGGCTCAGAGACGCTAAGGTCAGACAGGCCCTTCAAGGTAAGACCTTGAGTCATAGTCTAGGCCATGGTCTATCTGTTTGAATCTCCACAATGAAGCTCTACCATACCACTTGAGCAGGGATATTATGAATTTAGCTCTTTAGAATTACAGAATTTAGCTCTTAAGGTGACTTCAAGGTAACTCCACTTTATTTTTGTTTTTAAGTATATAAATAGTAATTAGCAGTAGAAGCAAAGGCTTCCAACAACTGAATAAGGAAATATTTATTAATTCATTTTGCTTTTTTTCTTCCTGAGAAAACTCTAAACAAAAATACCATTTTCTTAGGGTAAATATATTGAGTAAAAAGTCATAAAAGAAAGGTGCAAAGGGTGAAGCTGACATTTCTGAAGTTCAACAGCTGTTGCTCCAAACCCATGTAAGTTAGTGAAACCCAAGTCCCTGAGGTGGCTTCCAGAGATGCAACACGACTGCAACAAAAGCTATCACCTGGTTCCAAAACACAGGAGGCTGTCCATTTTTTACCCATGCCAACCCCATTACAAAGTTATTTTTACAAAGACAGGGAAATGTATGACTATCTTTGAACTTCCACGAAAAAATTACAAATTTCTTACTTTTTAACTTATCGTTGCTGGCAATTCTAGTGTTAAATTCACTTTTCTTCCAAATTGAATATTAATAAAGCTACCACCAATGCTAAAAATCTATTTATTGTTTAATATGAGTTGAATAAAAATCAACAAAGATAACAGAGCAATGAAAAAATAAGATTCCAATGTGTTGTACATTGATGAATCTAAAAATGGCACATCATAAGTTGGTTCTTAAAGCACAGGCTTTATATACATGAAAATTTACCTCAGTTTAACAAGAAAAAACAAAAAAATCCAAAAAGCTCTTTCCTTGGGAAATACATATAATACATAAGTTTCTACAAACTTTGTCACTTTATAGCAACATCTAATTTTTTTTCAGTTACAACCTGTTCTCGTAAAGAGAACTTGTCCAACATCTACCTATTCTTAGAACATTATTAAAATATTTGTTAAAGCATAACATAACACACAGCAAGTAGAACTTTTTAAGTACACTCAATTTACCCCAAAATTATTTTGTTAAATATTATGAATAACACTCAACAATAATTAACAATTCATAATTTAAGTGATTTATGTTCCTTCCCAAGACTATATAACCAAGTTATTTTTATACATGAGTTAAATTAATATTTTAGGGATATTTTATTATAGTTTGTAATTTGTTTGATTTGCTCAGAAGTGAACTCTTTTCCTTTTATTTTATTTTTAAATGGCTCACCTTCAGCATTTAGATTATGCTTTTTTTATGTATAGGTTTAACTTGAGGGGGAAAAAAACCCACCTCAATAGAAAAAAATTATCTACTGATAATTTATTATCTACTGCAGAGACTGGACACTAATTTTTGAAGAATTCATCCCTGTTTCCTTTTCTTCTTGCTTTGAGGACAAGAAACCAGTGCTTCCTGAATGTGGAATTTAACCTACTAGCTCACTGCTTTTTAACACCTTTAGAGTCAAGATAGTTGGAACAAATATAAGCTAAGTTCTGTAATACAGCAGTTCTCCTGGCAACTGTGAGTAAGGCTGCAAGCGAAAAACCTTTTAAGCTTTGTTGCATGGTATCTCAGTGTGGGAGGATGAATACTAAGTAATAAATCAGGAAACAGAAAACAATTATACCCTCCAAGTAGATAACATGAAGAAAGTTAAGGCTGGTGTTTGGTACCCAAAAGATTCTACCAATAAATCAGAGTTGCTCTCTTCCAACCTCAGCTTCTCAGTTATATTCAATTTTTTTTAAAAAAGCCACCATTTATTATTGAGCGCCTACCACTAAATTTAATACTTTAATTCTCATTACAACCTTGTAAAAATGTATGTTGTTCTCTACTTTATAAAAATGGACACTGAGGTCCAGAAATACTTTTTCAAAGTTTTACCACCAGTAAAAGACACCAGGACTCAAATGGAACTCCATCTGACTATAAAATCTATGTTCTTGCCATACTCCAGTCTGCTTGAAATTTTTTGCTTGTTTTTTATATTTCCAAATTAATAGAAACAAAATTTAGGTTTCACATTTGAAATTTTCACTGTTATGAGAATGGCACTCTTAAGAATAAAATCATGGTCCTGCAAAGTCAGTGAAAAATTTAAAAACATCATGGCCTTCTTTAGTGTTCATTACACACGCCAGTTTGAAAGTTCCCCAGAAATATTTGGGGTTTTACCAAAAAAGCACATATTAGATATCATTTTAATAGGTACAATAATAAACTAATAAATCATGCTCACAACTACGTGCACCATAAATTCAAAATTCACTTGTAGAATGTAGGTCACTGCCTTTAGATACCGGAAAAATGGCAAGATTAGGGAAGCCTTAACTTTCCTGGCTGCCTCCTCTTTTATTCTCTAACAAAGACTATTCCCTGAAGATACGTTCTTGTCCTTCTGTGTTCCACTATGCACACACTGTCCTTTGAATAATATTGCAGCCTTAATGTTCACTTGTATATTATGATGACTTTCAAATCGACTGTCCTTCTTCTTCTTCTCATCGACCTAAATTCTAATAGGAACTGCCTCTTTGCAAATGCCGTACAATGAGATGCAAGATGATATTCTCTCTTATACCACACCTCTCTCGGTCCATTGCTAGAATTTAGAGGCTAATGTCTCTGATTGCCCTAGCCTCTAGCCTTCCTGAAGCCTTATTCACAACTTAGATCTCCCCTGAACTCTGAACCTACCTATTCGGTTTAATTATCATACCCATTCATGGTAACCTCATCTACATTAACTTTATCTTCCCTGACACACATAACAAATGTTTCCAGGTCTAAAGGACAGAATAAAGTTTGAAGAGATAATTGACTGTGAAAGTAAACTAAAAGCACTTACTTTGGAGTCAGGCAATAACTTCCATGATCCTTATATGGCAAGTATATTTGAAGTCCTACAGTGTGCCAAGCAATTTAATTAACCAGGTACTTTATAAATGCTATTCCATTTAATTTTGACAATCAAGATAGAAAACAAATATTATATAAGCACATAGGACAACACCATCATGAGGTGATTATTATCTATATTTTAGGGCATAAAACTTAGAGTGGTTAAATAACTCATCCAGGGTCATATATCTAGCAAGCAATAGTGATAGAATTTGAATCTAGGTCTAGCTGACTTCAAGACCACTATTCCTTACATTATGCTATGTTGGGCCTATTTTTGCCATTTACTGCAGTCAGTTTAAACTGAGCCTCAGTTTGTTCATCCACAAAAAGGAAGGGTGTTATTAATGTTCTTATGGGAGGAGTAACAAGCCAGTAGGAGGGCATCTGAAGTGAGGCACTTTTCAAAGTTCTCACATATACATGAAACATGATTCCAGTATGGTCCTCCAACCCATTGCCCCAGCTGCTGCTGAGAACCACTGGCTTTTCTTATACTGTACAGGAGATGGTATAATATTACATGATGGTATAGTATGACAAGTTAAAGAAGCATACTGTAAACCATACAGTAACCACTGAAAGTATAAAACAAAGAGGTATGGCAATAGCCAATAAAGAAGATAAGATGGAATCATAAAATTACTCAAGTAATCCAAAACAAAGCAAGAAAAGAAGAAAAAGAAACCAAAGATTAGCTGGGACAAATAGAAAACCAATAGCAACATAGTAGATTCAAACCTAACCTATCAATAATCACATAAAATGTACTTTAAACACACCAATGGAAAGGTAGAGACTGTCAAATCATTTAATAAACAAAGACCAAGCTAAATGTTCTTTATAAGAAATCCATTTAAAATATAATGTCACAGATAGGTTAAAAGTAAGGACTGAAAAAGATATACAATGCTATATCAACACCTGACAAAGTAGATTTCAAAGCAGGAAATATTACCAGGAATAAACAGGGATATTTCATAATGATAAAGGAATCAATTCATCAAGAGAACTTATCGATACAATGCTAAATGTTTATGTACCTATTATCAGAACATCAAAACACATAAAGCAAAACCTGACTGAACTGAAAAACAAAAAATAGTAAAATGCACTATCAGATGGAAATTTTAAAACCCATCTTTCAATTCTTGATATAACAAGTAGACAGAAAATCAGTAAGGATATAGAAAACTTGAACAACACCATCAAGCAACTTGACCTAACTGACATTTATAGAATACTCCACCCAATAGCAGAATACACATCCTTCTCAAGTATATACAGAACAATTAACAAGACAGACTATATTCTGATCACAAAACAAGTCTCTGTACATTTCAAAGGATTCAAATCTTAGAAAGTTGCCTGATCACAACAGAATTAGAATCAATAACAAAAATATTAGGAAAAAATACCAAATACTTTGAAACTAAGTAATATATTTCTAAATAGCCCATGGGTCCAAGAAGAAATAAAAAGGCAAATTAGAAGTATTTTGAACTGAATGAAAATGAAAATACAACATTTATGAGATGACTTAACGCCCTCAATAAATATGAGTGAAGGAAAAAAGAGTTAAATCAATCAGTTGTCAGATTTTCAAGTAAGCAAAACCAGGAATTAAGAATAAAAGAACGAGGATCATGAATTCATAAAATATTGAAACTGGAAGGATTTTAGAAATCTTTCTAAAATGTGTAAACTCACAAAATTTATAGAGGAAATGGTTCCAGGAAGAGCATACAATTTGCTTAATAGGGTTTATAATAGTGAATACTTTAAAATGGGCAGTCTCTGCTAGTAGCTACATTACACAAATGTCTGAATACTTTAAATGCCTATTTTCATCTAATAAAAGCAGATAAAGGTTTCATAAAACAGATGTGCACATTTCTGTGCCTATGTCTGATTAATGTATTTTGTGCTTTATATGTAAATTTTCTATATTTGCACACACAGTATAATAATTAAGGGTACTGAATTCTCAGTCCACATTGCCTGAATTCATGCTCTGGCTTTACCACAACTAGTAACCATGATATCAAGCCAGTTATTTAACCACCCATGCCTCAGTTTTTTCAACTGTAAAACAGGAATAAACCGTAAAATGAGAATAAGTTCCTACCTCCCAAAGTGATAATAAGGATTCAATAAGTTAACACCTTTTGTGGGCTTCAAATAGTGCCTGATGCATAGTAAGAGCTCAATAAATGACAACTATTATTATATAGCACTGACTTAGAATTACTTGAGGCTTATTAGTCAAGACAATGACTTTATTTTTAATTAGGTGACATCAATTGAAATAGGATATCAGCACAGAAAAATGGGTTGCTTCTAATTCATAAGTGTTAAAAAAAAAAGCTCAGAAGTTAATTGAAAGCCAATGTCAAAACAAAGCTGGGGCAATTTCTTTTCAAGGCAAGAGACAATGATCCAATGAAAAATTATTACATGGAGTGTTTTTGGACCAACCAACAAATGTAATACTATCAACATATGAGATGATACTAAAGTTACACATAAGGGCTATCCTGTTGCCTTCATCTATTCCTTCTAATGTGCTCCATTCAACTAGCATTTATGGATTTAAATATTATAATTTTAAAATGACAAAACATTCATTTCTAAATTTGTTTTAAAATGGATAAAAGGCAGCATTCAGCAGTGTATTATTTGAACAAATTCCATTTGGTGAAAACAAAATAAATGTGGAACACATTTCACATTTTTTATTTTATGCAACTTCAATGCTTTCAACGCTGCATATATTACTAAAAGCACAAAAATAGATGCTGTACTATCAAATTGTAAAGAATACCAAATTGATATAATTATACTTTATAATTTCTTCCAAATATCAAAAGGACAAGTTTTTTTTTAAATTAATTTCATGTGTCTCTTATGTGTTCTACAGAATCAGGTAAAACAGGTGTATTTTTATTAAGTAGCTCCAAATTTTCATGTTTTCATAACAACTACTATTTATAATGGGTGCTTCGGGCTTCCCTGGTGGCGCAGTGGTTGAGAGTCTGCCTGCCAATGCAGGGGACATGGGTTCGAGCCCTGGTCTGGGAAGATCCCACATGCCGCGGAGCAACTGGGCCCGTGAGCCACAACTACTGAGCCTGCGCGTCTGGAGCCTGTGCTCCGCAACAAGAGAGGCCGCGATAGTGAGAGGCCCGCGCACCGCGATGAAGAGTGGCCCCGCTTGCCACAACTAGAGAAAGCCCTCGCACAGAAACGAAGACCCAACACAGCCATAAATAAATAAAATAAATAAATTAATTAATTAATATAATGGGTGCTTCGTCTTTCTGACGATGACACCAAAGCCTCCTCAGCTGGGCTGAATGAGCATGTGCCTGAATCAATATGGTAATAAGATATCAAAAAAAGTCTGACTTATTCTATTCTACCGTTTTGAGAAGTAGGTGAGAAGACTTTGTATACCTTTAATAACAGAACTAAAATTTCACCCATAACCTTAGCCTTTGTAAACCACCTTTCTCCTCTCCTCATACCACACAGGCACTTTTTCTTCACACTCGAAATTGAGGAAGCTCGTCACGACGGCACCGGAAAGCAGTGCGTGAGACTAGCTGGAGGACGCAGAGAGCGTGTGGATGCCTACAGTGCTGCTGGTCCTCTGAGCTGCCTCTCAGCCTCCATCCACCCTTCAGCCACCCAGATGTAGATTAAAACTCTCTGCATGTGGGCTGCCTTCCTCAAGCTTTTTGTAACTATTATCAACCAGTAGCTTTCATCACTGGGAGGAGGATCGAGGTCAGGAAAACGCTCATGCACGAGTATTAATGGAACATTCTATGGTTCGCTAAGCGTAATGCCTACCAAGAAAATAACAGAAACCTGAAGACAGAAGCCCAGAGCAAAGAAAGAAGTCTAAGATGGCTTTGAAGGCTGTTCGAGGTCATCAATTATTATCATCATCAAATACTTACCTAAGCTTTACTACTTACAAAGTATTTTTAATATACATTATTTTATTTGATCCTCACAATAGTCATATGAAGATATAGTATAGATATTTTTATTAATAACTATATTTTGCAGGTGAAGAAATTGAAGAAGTTCAATTGAGACTTCCCTAAGGTCACTTTAACTAGTAAGTGAGCAGGAACTTAACTTCTATTTTTTCTAAAAACTAACTGCAGATTTCAGTCTTCCAGCTTATACACTGCTGTATCCCACATAGATAAAGGAAGAGGGGCAAATTGAAGGAAGCAGGTTCCATACTGGACAAAGTGAGCAATTATTCTTATAAACCACTATTTTTCCCTACCTACCTTTAATCATCAGTCCCATTCCTTCCTTTGTTCCTTACCTCCCTTCATTCCTGGTTCTTTCATTCAGATGACCCAGTGGACAGAAACCATTTTGTCCATTTAAATCCCTTAGATCCTGATCTGCACAACCAAAGATATCCCTAGGTCAAACCTGAAACCACTAACTATGGATTCTCTTCTATTAAGTTCTCTGGCTATAACAGAAACTGACCTAAGGAATAATGAAATTTGTGGAAATCTCAGACGTAAATATTTCTGCAATATGCCATAAAAAGCAGGTAGGCAATAAATAATGAATATAGTATCTCCTGGACCAATATGGTATCTCCTGTTCCCTGCAGGCTGGCCTCACTCAGTGACCGACCTAGAAAAAAACCACCGAGAATAATAAACTAGGTCACAATAAGCAGCAAAATAATATACTAATGAACCTCTAAAGAACTACCTAGATCATCATATTAAGTGTTTACAATCTTTCTGAACTCAAAGCTTACAAGGTCTTGAGGAGCATGTCAAAACGAAGTAAGTGGAAGATGCTAGCAAAAACAATGGAAAAGAAACCTCTAGTGATTAAATGGAGTTGCTAAAGAGCTGAATATCTGCCTTTCATCTCAAACTTAAAATAAAATGAATATTTAAATCTACAGACATCCAACTCCACAGAGATAACCACTGTTAACATTTTTCTAGTCTATTTTATGAAAGCATATGACAGGAGGAGTGTGCATTTTTAAACAAATACTATCCAGTACTTATTATTGTACAGAATAGCAGGTGATTAAAACTCTTAGCATTCCAAGTCCTTCACCTATATGAAATCATCTGAGCATCCCACTAACCCAATGACATAGGAAAAAAGGATATCATCCCTATTTCACGGGGGAGGAAATCAAGGCATGGGACTTGTTTATGGTAGTTGTAGGGATGCGATATGACATAAATGAAATACAGAAAGTAACCCTGGTAGAATGATGCTGTCTCCTTTACACATTTCCTTCTACACAGTTTCTCTTTCTCTGCCTCTCTGCTCTTCTCTCCCCAACACAATGTACATGAAAGCCTATCACAATGTTAACTCCAACAGGTAACTTGAGTCCATTAACAGGGTCTACAGTCCTGTCGATGGGAACTATTCACTCCAAAAGCCAAAAATACTATGTTTTGTTATAAGTGAATTTTCAGGAAAGAAAAAAAAAAAATGGGAGGGGATGAGGCATTTGGAAAAAGAGACCTGATTTGTTCTTTAGAATAGAAAAGGTGCCTAAGAAAGGGCAGAAGTGGCTATAGAAAGGACCAGTAAAACGGGAAGCTGGAAAACAAAAGTCAATTCATGGGATTTACTCCAGGTGAAAGATCTTTAGCTAAACCATCTCGACATATGTACCTCTCATGTGAGAGGAAAGCTGGTCTTGTTTCAGCCTTATAAACTTTTCCCTACATTACCAAACTGATCCTGTAGCAAATTTGGGTTTTCTGTGTTGTTAATGGTGATGGTGGTGCATGTGTGTGTATCTGTATTTTTAAAAAGGAATGACCTAAAGTCAAAGGCAAAAACACTATGATTCTTCTGCCCTGGCATGGAGTGGATCTGTCCCAGCTTATAGGATTTAGAGTTTACAATATAAATGAATTTTGAATTGTTAGACAGCAAAGGAGAAGCCCACTGACCACTGTTTTATCAGAAGCACCTCTTCTCTACCCTTTGATGCTACGGGGAATAAAAGATCTTCTAATTGATTTACAGATCAAATTCAACAATTTGAATCGCTCATTATTCTAGTTAAGAAGGTTTCATAAAAAGTCAGATTTATTTACAGTTCTGCCCAATTTAGCTACTTGCTTAGGAGGCAAATAATACATATTATGGAGTGAAAACATGGTATTCAAGAAACAAGGAGACATTGACTGAGCACCTGCTATGTGTAAAGATCTGCTACATGTAAGACACATTGAGAAGCAGGGGGTTTTATAAACATGAATAACTTCAAAAGGAGAAATGTATTTCAGAAATATGATTTCAGTATAATGCCTGACTGGACTGTCACAATGGAGCTATATTTAAAAATCAAACATACAGAAAAAGAAGCTCTACAAAAATAGTACTTCTTGTCAGAAAGCTGAAGATCTGAAAGAAAACTGGCAATCTTGAGAGGAGAAAAGATGAAAACAAGTTACTTCCTAATTTTAGGACTATACTACAGACTAGTCAGACTAAACGGAGACTCTGGATGACTACAGACTGCTTTCCTAACATCAATTTAAAACTATCCAAACATATGCTAAGAATTCTACTCACCTTTAAAACAATGAGTGGATGTGTATGAACTGGAGCTATTATTACACTGACATTGGGAATGTGAAATGGCACGTACAATCACTTCACAAAGTACTTTGGAAGTTTCTTCTAAAGTTAAACATACACTAACCATATGACCCAGCAATTCCACTCACAGGTATTTATCCAAGAAAAATGAAAACATTTGTCTGAACAAAGACTTGTACACAAATGTTCATAGCAACTTTGTTCATTATAGTCAAAAACTGAGAACAATCAAATGCCCATCAATAGGTGAATGGATCTGTTGTGGTATTGTCATTAAATGGAATATTAATCAGCAATAAAAGAACTATTCATACGACAATATGGATGAATTGCAACTTTATGCTGAGCAAAATAAGCCAGACACAAACGAGTGCACGTTGTATGATTCCATTTCTTATGTGGAATTCTAGAAAGCAGATCAGTGATTGCCTGGGGCTGGGAGTCAGATGTGGGCACAGGAAGTTTTGAGGGGTACAGAAATGTTCTATATCAATTGTGGTGGTGGTGGTTACATGGATATAAAATTTTTAAAACTCAATTGAGCACTTTTGAAGAGTATATTTTAATGTATATATTGTGCATTTTATAATACATGTACTTCAACTAAGGCGATTTAAAAACAACATTTTGGAAGTAACATATTTAGAACAAGGAAATAAATATCCCCACTATATGAACTGTACTGTTCAGATCATATCAAGGGTATGGTGTCTACTTTTGTGAACATCTTAAAGCAAACTAAAAATGAAAGAAATTTAAGAGGAAGGTAAGTTGAATGGTGAGTGTGTTGGCAATGTTATCATATATGAGAAATGACTGAATGTTTTGTCTGGTGACAAGATGAAATAGGGACCTATAGTTGCCCTCATATGTATAAAGCAGTACTCTCTAAGGGGAAAAAACAGACACCTACTGGGTGAAAGTTATAAACACAGGGATTTTGCCCTCAATATACAGAAGACAATAATTACTTTAATTGGAGCTCAAATTAAAAATCAAACCACATTTGTTGAATATTCACTATATTCCAGATACAATGGAATGTGAACCTTCTAAGAAAGTAGTTATTGAATTCTCATTGCTAAACTCTTCCTGTCAGGCTTACTGGAGAGGGAATTAGTGTGACAGATTAGATGCCCTCTAAGAGTCTTTTTTTAAGAATATATTTTACCCCTTTTATAAAACTTGAACTGAATTTTATGATTTCAAATTACTGAACTTTACACTTGCTACTAGTACCATGCCTTTCATATTTTGGTATTTAATAATTTTTTTAAATTGTGCTTTGCTTTTTAAAATATATTGCTGTTCATCACTAACATACTCAATGCAGAGTTCCTGGTTGGTATAAGCCACCTAATGGTAAAATTCCACAGTATGGGAAAATAAAATACACTTTAGAATGACTCACTTTCTGATGAAATTTCAAGAATTACCTGATGATCCAAAAACTGTTGACACAGAGAAAGATAACAAGCTGTCCTATAAATGGGAAATAATTGACCAGGAAAATTGTGTTTTTCCTGCTTTTCAGGGGGAAAAAAAGCTCCCTAATGTTAGAAATAAGAGAAAGGTTAGTTTAAAATGCTTCTTAAATGTGAGGCAGATGTAAAGTATGATGGCATATGTGGTGAACATTAATCACCTCCCTTCACATTTACTCTCCTCTTTTCTTTTCCCAGAAGACAGAACTTTAATTTGGGGATCCAAGGGTTCCAAAGAAGTTAACTCAACCCTTTACTTCAGGGATGGAACACACAGTCCAGCACGATTCAACAATTACAACTTTCAACTATTATGGCCACCGTGATTAGTTCTGAGGTGAAATATGACCTACACAGGCTGAATCAGAATAAATATCAGGACTTTTGTTGGAAATACTGAGACAAATACTCTTTTTTCGAGGGGAGGTAAATATGGGAGCAATAAGCCTTAGGAGCCAAATCAGAACCAAGACAGCAATATCACAATGAAGCCAAAACCAGGAAGCCAGAATAAAGAAAGGAAGTCATGGAGCCACCAGATCATTCCCAAAGTAGCCCTATCTTTGGATTTTTGAGTTACATTAGCTAATGTATTTCATTTGTGGCCAATATTCATTGAGTCATTTTTTTAAAAAAAATATCGTTTTTATTACTTGCAACAAAAACTGAGAAGGCAGGAACTTCATCCAAAGGAAAAGACTAGAATGCACAAGGTATCTATAAGACTTTAAAACTGGTTTTGTAATTTACAGCCAAATTCATTACTAAAGTAATTCTGGTGTTAAATACAAACATAATCTAAGTCCCCATTTGTTGAGCATCTTTTATTTGTCCTATGTGGATATTTTGTATAAGCACATATTTTAAAACTTGTAAATGTTTTTAGATTCATTTTAACTTCCTCCTCCACATGAGCCTCAGACTTAAAGAGTCTGGGCTACATTTCTTGAATTGGTGGGGTGAAAACAAGATGGTGCCATCTCTATTCTCAATCTGCCACAATCAACTAGAAGTTGGGTCAAAGAGCCATCAACTTCTGGAATTCAGCTCCAAATGGATGAGGGAAATGTGGACAACATGAAGGTAGCCTCTGCTCCACAAAGTTTCTCACTATTCCTTTCGAACCCTGTTCCAGGTCCCAAATAAATCAAAGCCCTGAGGATACAGATATAGAACTTTTAATAACAAGAGTACAAAGCTACCAGATGGTAAAATTGCTAAAAAGAAAGCTGCTGTTAAAAGCAAAGGACCCAGTATTAATGTGACTCATTGTTTAAAATATTTGTTAAGAACTATACAGAAAAAAATAATAAATACTGGTAAGAAAAGACTTAAATGGTCTCACTTACCACTTTGGAATTTTGAGAACCATTGCAGATTCCAATCTATGTTCCTCTGATAAAAAATATCTAAATAAACAAGAAACAGGAAGCTGTCTTTGGTGACATTCAGGTAAAAAATCAATTTCATTTTGTCCACATAATCACTTGATTCAGAAAAAAAAATATTCATAGGTGTCTATAGACAGTTTTTGGCAGACAATATCTTCCCCAAGATGTGGGAGGAGAAAGGATAAATATCAAGTTCAGTCACATAGTTGACTGTCTTATTAATTGAAAAAAAAATGTATTCAGGCTTCCTAATACAGAAATTATGAGAGATTTTCATGGTCTACAATTCTGTGAATAATTTCTCATCCACAATCAGTTAATCTCTAAAAGAGAGAGAGAGACAGTGGGGCAGAGAGAGAAATTGAGAGAGAGAAAGAGAGGAGAGAGGACTGAATTCAACCTGAGCTTTTCTCACAGAAAGACTATCAGTCCGAACTTAATTTAAGGTTAAAACTTTAGCTAGAGATCAGACTTCAGGATTGTTTTAAAAAGCAATATGTCTTAAATAAGAAACTTCTGTATTTTTAAAAATGGTTTCCTATTGCTTGGCAAAAACAAAGAAAAGAAAGAAAAGGAAACATGGTAGAATAAAAGGGCCTAAAGCCATTTGATCACAAGCAGATTATATTCTATTTCTATATTATCATATATTTCCTCTAATGAGCATGCATTATTTTTATAATATGAAAAGCAAAATCCTGTATTTTAAAATGGATCTGGGCATGTAGAAAGACCTTATGATTCCATATTTTTAAATGTATAAAACAGCCTTACCTTCCTGCACCATATCCTTCCCCATGTGGGATAAAGTTAACTGCTCCTTCCAAAATGATGGTGGAATACTTAAAGCCACTTGACAGTCTCCTTATCACCACCATATTGACCACTGGATATTTCAGCAGTTTAATTATAATGTGCCTAGCTTCCTGGATGTGTAAATTGATGTTTTCTTAAATACAGAAAATTTTCAACCATTATTTCTGAAATAATTTTTATGCCCCATTCTCATGCTCTTCTTTTGTGACTCCAGCTACACATATGCTAAATCATTAGGTGTTGTCCTTAAGTCCTTGAGTCTCTGTTCATCTTTCTTCAATCTTTTCTTTCTAGGTTCTTCATATTGAATAAATTTTATTGATATGCTTCAAGTTCACTGATTTTTCTACTATCTCCAATATGCTGTTAAGCTCAACCAATAAAATTTTAATTATAGTTATTGTTCTTTCCAGTTCTAGAATTTCCATTTAGCTCCTTTTTATAGTGTTCATTTCTTTGCCAAGATATCCTATCTATTCACTCATTAAAACCATAGTAACTGTTTTTTGTTTTTTTTAAGTCCTGATATGGGTGTGCATACTTAAGTCTTTGTCAACTAAATCCAACATCTAGGCCATCTCAAGGTCTGTTTTATTTATTTTTTTCTTCACTAGGGAATAAAATTTTCCTGGGTTATTTATTTGTTTGTTTTTTTGCATGTCTAATAATTTTCATTGTATATTGAACACTGTGGTAATAAAACGTAAAAGTGACAATATATTTGGTCATGTGAAAGTAAACTTATAGACTGTGAAGAACGATGAGACATGTAGATAAAAGCAAACATAAAAGGTGAGGAGAATATTACTAGTAGCTAGGTTCCTAATGGCTTTACCAATGAGGAGGTCCAGTTCCTTGTGAGGCCAGGCTATTCTTTGGGATTTCAAGAGTTATGCCAATATCCAATATGTGTCAAAATTGCACAAGGAGAAAATGTTGAGGAATAAACCAAATAAATAAAAATAATAAATAACTAAAATAAAGTTTTCAATAACCAGACCCCAGTAATCAAAGGTATGAGTAACATTATTAAACAGATTTTATTTTTAGTAAAAAGATAAATGCTCTCAAAAGATAACAGATTAATATTAAGAAGATTAACATATATATCCTAAAACAAGTAAAAATTTCAATAATTCCTCCAGGGAAAAATATGCTATCTCTGGACCCTCAGTTCCAAAATTATTCAAAATACTTCATTCCAGGTGGCTGGTCCTATCTACATTTTTCTAAAGTAAAAAATGAACAATTATTGATTGAGAACAATTATTGTTATCTCAAGCTGAATGAGATAACAAATATTTCTTTAATCCAAAAGAAACAGAACAGAGAGAAATTCTAAGTCATATTTGAAGTAGAAATAAACCTGAGGAAAAAAAAAAAAAGAAATAAACTTGAGAAGAGAGAAAGGATAGGAAATTATTACACCCAACGGGAATTCTATTACTCAGACATATAAGAAAGGAGATGTAAAAAGCAATGGGTCCAAGCCAATAAACTCCCTAGGAACCTCCAACAAGCCAATCACCTCAAAATATGAGTCAATTCTGGTCACCCCTTTAGCCAACTATTCCTACTTAATTAAAAAAAAAAAGTTCCTAATTGAGTAATCCACATTTAGAAGTTAAAATGAAAATGACAAAATCCTAGCAGTTTTCTTTTATAGCACAATTCAAAGTATCCATTATTTTCCAAGCAGCAAATGAAAATGTCAAAAACATTCATGCTGTAGATATTTAGTTGTTTTCTGCCAAATTAATGAAAGGAACATATTGCACTTTGAATTGGTTAATTACCACAAGTCCTTCTGCAAAGGGCTCCTGCTTGCAGAATTAAGCCAGCTGTAGTTGGCACACTGCCCTAATATTCATGGAGACTAGACTATAGGCTCCACTGTACTCGAGAGACATTTAGTTTTTGGCATCCATTCATTGGCCTACAAATCATCAGTTCTAACCACTATAGACACTCAACTGTCTGAAGTAAACAGGGCAGAAAGCACCTGCATTTAATAGGGATGTACCACATTCTGCTTCTTTGAAATTTTAAGAGCTAGACTTAAAACACAAAATGAACAAATATACCCTGATTTATATATCTTCTAGAAACTAGAGCTACTTCAACAAAAATCCTCTAGTGACAAAGCTACTTCAAGGAAAACCTCTAGGGATAAGGCAACTTCAGGAAAGGAGGAATTTGGAGAAATTCTTTTTTCTCAGTTCCAGGCCAGAGTGAATGGCCTATTTCAAACACAGGCCTCTTGGGAACCTACATATAGAGCTCATACTTTGTCACTTCCTAGGATCCAAGACAGACAGGTGCTGATCTGCCTACTTCCAAACCTGATAAAATAACCATATCACTACTCAAACCTAAGCACATCTCTCCTTTCTCTCTTCATCATGCCATCCTCTTCTCTACTGAAATTACAAGACATGAAATGTGCTCTCTATGTTGGATGACATATTGGATGTGCTTCTTTGAAATTAAATAGGAATATGTTTCTCATTTTTTTTTGAAAAGTACATTCCATCAGTCCTTTTATTTGGGAAAGAAGGAGTAGACTGATATAGAAAATAAATAATAATTTCTCTCTCTTTTTTTTCTCCTCTTTCTAAATAAAATGGAAGAAAAGATCCTGAATCAAGACAGATGAACACTAATAAACCTAGGAATACAAGCTGGCTTCTCTAAGATCCACTTCATCTGGTCCTCATGAGTAAGCACCCTCAGGCTCCAAGTATGTCACCTCCTTATAAAAAGTCTTGCATCTAGGAATGGGAAGAACACAGAAGCCAATAGTTGATCCTAAAAAAGGTCATTCAACACCAACTAAAACATTGATGTACGTTAACATCTAAGTATTATGGCAAATGTAAAATTAGTAAGCAATTTTTTTTTAGGATTAAGAAAAAAACCCTTAAATTCCTACTCAAAAACATTTAGAAAACATTAAACATTCAGGCTTTGAGACCTTGACATAATAAATCTACATTTATCTTTTAAAAAATTGAAGCTAACACACAATGACAACCAGGATGCTTAAAGGGTCTAGAAACCATCGGAGAAACAGTATACAAATAAACAAAAGAAGGTAGAAAAAGAGAAACAGGGAACAAAGAACAGATGGGACAAACAGAGAACAAACAGTAAGATGACACACTTACAATGAACCATATCAACAACCATAGTAAATGTAAATGATCTAAACACTCCAGTTAAAAGACACATATTATCACACTCCTAAAAAAGCAAGACCCAACAATATGTTGTCTTTGAAAAATGTACCTTAAATATAGACACAAACAGGGTAAAAGCAAAAGGATAGAAAAAGACACACCATACTAACACTAGTCAAAAGAAACCTAGAGTGGCTATACCCATATCAGAAAAAGTTGACTTCAGAAAATAACTACTACCAGGAATACAGAGGATAATTTCATAATAATAAAGTGGTCAATTCATCAAGAGAACATAATAATCCTAAATGCTTATGTACCTAATAAAGAGCTTTAAAATACATGAAACAAAAACTGATAGAAACCAAAATATAGACTATTCTGGCCATAAAACAAGTCTCAAATTTAAAAGAAGTCATACAAAGTATATTCTCTGCTCACAAATGAACTAAATTAGAAAACAATAACAGAAAGATCTCTGGAAAGCTCCCAAATATTTTAGAATTAAATAAGACATTTCTAAATAACCAAAGAGTCAAAGAAGAAACAAAAAGTGGAGTTAGAAAGTATTTTCAACTGAATAAAAATGAAAACACACCACACTAAACTTTATGGGATGCTGCTAAAGCAGTTTTTAGAGGGAGATCTGTAGTACACAACACCTATATTAGAAAAAAGGAAAGGTCTCAACTCAATGACTTCAGCTTCTACCCTAAGACCAGGAAAAAGTAGGGCATATAAAACCCAAAGTAAGCAGAAGACAGTAAATAATAAAGGTCATAGCAAAATTCAATGAGGTAGAAAACAGTAAAACAGGAAAAGTAAATGAAATAGAAAGCTTATTCTTTAAAATGGTCAATAAATTGATAGATGTCTAGATAAAGATGTCTGATCAGAAATTAAAGATATCAGGAATGAGAGAAGTGACATCACTAATCTACAGATCATATGAGAATATTATAACAACTTTATACCAATAACCTTGACAACTTAGAAAAAATAATCAATTCCTTGAAAGACACAAATTACCAAAGCTCACTCAAGAAGAAATAGATAATGTGAGTAAACCTCTATCTACTACAGAAATTGAATTCATAGTTAAAAACCTTCCCACAAGAAAAATTCCAGGCCCAGATGGCTTCACTGAAGAATAATCCTAACAATTTTCCCAAAAATTACAGAGGAAAGAATACTTTCCAATCTATACTCTGAGACCAGCATTACTCTGATACCAAAACCAGACATAGATATTTTTTAAAGGAAACTAGTGACCAATATTCCCCATAAACATAAATAAAAATTCTAAAAAGCTGAATCTAACAATATCCATAAAAGATAATATATCAAGACCAAGTGGAGTCAATCATTGGTTACAAAGGTAGTTCAGGGTTTCAGGGATGGTGAATTAAATGTAATTCACCATGTCAAGAAACTAAAAAAAGAAAACCTTAGGATCATTTAAATAGGTACCAAAAAGGATCTTGCTGTGATTTACGTCACAGAGTGTTCTGCCTATGTTTTCATCTGAGAGTTTTATAGTGTCTGGCCTTACATTTAGGTCTTCAATCCATTTTGAGCTTATTTTTGTGTATGGTGTTAGGAAGTGTTCTGATTTCATTCTTTTACATGTAGCTGTCCAGTTTTCCCAGCACCACTTATTGAAGAGGCTGTCTTTTCTCCATTGTATATTCTTGCCTCCTTTATCAAAGATAAGGTGACCATATGTGCGTGGGTTTATCTCTGGGCTTTCTATCCTGTTCCATTGATCTATATTTCTGTTTTTGTACCAGTACCATACTGCCTTGATTACTGTAGCTTTGTAGTATAGTCTGAAGTCAGGGAGCCTGATTCCTCCAGCTCCGTTTTTCTTTCTCAAGATTGCTTTGGCTATTTGGGGTCTTTTGTGTTTCCATACATATTGTAAAATTTTTTGTTCTAGTTCTGTGAAAAATGCCTTTGGTAGTTTGATAGGGATTGCACTGAATCTGTAGATTGCTTTGGGTAGTATAGTCATTTTCACAATGTTGATTCTTCCAATCCAAGAACATGGTATATCTCTCCATCTGTTTGTATCGTCTTTGATTTCTTTCATCAGTGTCTTATAGTTTTCTGCATACAGGTCTTTTCCCTCCTTAGGTACGTTTATTCCTAGGTATTTTTTTTTTTTTTTGCAATGGTAAATGCGAGTGTTTCCTTGATTTCTCTTTCTGATTTTTTGTTGTTAGTGTATAGGAATGCAAGAGATTTCTGTGCATTAATTTTGTATCCTGCTACATTACCAAATTCACTGATTAGCTCTAGTAGTTTTCTGGTGGCATCTTTAGGATTATCTATGTGTAGTATCATGTCATCTGCAAACAGTGACAGTTTTACTTCCTCTTTTCCAATTTGGATTCTTTTTATTTCTTTTTCTTCTCTGATTGCCATGGCTAAAACTTCCGAAACTATGCTGAATAACAGTGGTGACAGTGGGCACCCTTGTCTTGTTCCTGATCTTACAGGAAATGCTTTCAGTTTTTCACCATTGAGAATTGACATTGGCTGTGGGTTTGTCAATATGGCTTTTACTATGTTGAGGTAGGTTCCCTCTATGTCCACTTTCTGGAGAGTTTTTATCATAAATGGGTATTGAATTTTGTCAAAAGCTTTTTCTGCACCTATTGAGATTATCCTAGAGCAATGGAAATAAAAACAAAAATAAACAAATGGGACCTAATGAAACTTAAAACTTTTGCACAGCAAAGGAAACCATAAACAAGATGAAAAGACAACCCTCAGAATGGGAGAAAATATTTGCAAACGAAGCAACTGACAAAGGATTAATCTCCAAAATACACAAGCAGCTCATGCAGTGCAATATCAGAAAAATAAACCGAATCCAAAAATGGGCAGAAGACCTAAATAGACATTCCTCCAAAGTAGACATACAAATTGCCAACAAACATATGAAAAGATACTCAACGTCACTAATCATTAGAGAAATGCAAATCAAAACTGCAATGAGGTATCACCTCACACCAGTCAGAATGGCCATGATAAAAAATCTACAAACAATAAATGCTGGAGAGGGTGTGGAGAAAAGGAAACCCTCATGCAATGTTGGTGGGAATGTACATTGATACAGTCACTATGGAGAACAGAATGGAGGTTCTTTAAAAAACTAAAAATAGAACTACCATATGACCCAGCAATCCCACTACTGGGTATATACCCTGAGAAAACCATAATTCAAAAAGATACATGTACCACAATGTTCACTGCAGCATTATTTACAATAGCCAGGACATGGAAGCAACCTAAATGTCCATCAACAGATGAATTGATAGAGAAGATGTGGCACATATATACAATGGAATATTACTCAGCCATAAAAGGAAACGAAATTGAGTTATTTGTAGAGAGGTGGATGGACCTAGGGTCTGTTATACAGAGTGAAGTAACTTAGAAAGAGAAAAACACATACGGGAGGCTAACGCATATATATGGAATCTGAAAGAAATGGTAGTGATGAACCTAGTGGCAGGGCAGGAATAAAGATGCAGATGTAGAGAATGGACTTGAGGACACGGCGGGTAAGGGGAAGCTGGGACAAACTGAGAGAGTAGCACTGACATATATACACTACCAAATGTAAAATGGACGGCTAGTGAGAAGCTGCTGCATAGCACAGGGAGATCAGCTCAATGCTTTGTGACGACCTAGAGGGGTGGGATAGCGAGGCTCAAGAGGCAGGGGATATGGGGATATATATATATACATATAGCTGATTCACTTTGCTGTACAGCAGAAACTAACACAACATTTAAAGCAATTATACTCCAATAAAGATATTTTTAAAATAAATAAATAAAAAATAGGTACCAAAAACGTATTTGACAAAATCCAAATCCATTTCTGAGGAAACCCTCTGCAGAGGAGACAACAAAAGAACATTTATTTAGCCTGATAAAGTGCATCTATGACAAACCTATAGTTAACGTCGTACTTAATGGTGAAAGACTGACTGCTTCTCCTCTATGATCAGGAACAAGATAGAAATGGTTGCTCCTATCACTTCTGTTCTATGTTGTGCTGGAGGTTCTAGCCAGTGCTACTGGGCAAGACAAAGAAATGAAAGGTATTGAGAAAGGAAGATGTAAAACTTTCTTTATTCACAAACAACATGATCTTCTACATAGAAACTCAGACAGAATCTATAAAATAGCTACAAGAACTATTAAGTTTTAAACAGTTTCAAGACACCAGGGCTCCTTTGAGAAATTGCTGGTTCTAAGGCTTTGGCATGGAAAATATAAGATGAGCCTTAGGCATCTTGTAGTGTCAAAAAACAAGAAAGTGCTGAGAAAAGGAAAAAAAGACACACAAAGAAGATGGAAGTAAGTCCAAGGGACACAAGACCCAACCTAAAAGAGCTCCCAAAGGCCAGAGCTGGAATAAGTTAAGTGAAAATATTTAAAAAATCAATCATATGTCTATTTACTAATAACCAAACATTGGAAGTTACAATTAAAAAGCAATACCATTTACAATAGCATCAATACATATGAAACACTTAGGAATAAATCTGACAAAAGATGTGTAAGACCTGTACACTGACAACTACAAAACACTTTTGAAAGAAGTTAAAGACATAAATAAATGGAGAGGTATTATTTAGTCACGGGTTATATGACTCAATATTGTTAAGTTCTTCCCAAATTGTTCTAAAGATTCTATGCAATTCAAATCCAAATCCCAATAGGCTTTTTTTTGGTAGAAATTGACAAAGCGATTCTAAAATTCATATAAAAAAGCGAATGACATAGAATAGCCAAACAACTTTGAAAAAGAAGAAAAGAGGGCTAACAAAATTACCTGATTTCAAACTTTACTATGAATCTACAATAATCAAGACAATAAGTTATTGGAGTAAAAATAGACAAACACACCAACAAATGGAATACAGTTCCAAAACTGACCCATACCTAAATGGACAACCAGTTTTCAACAAAGATGCAAAGGCTTTTCAGTGGAGAAAGGAGAGCCTTTTAAACAAATATTGCTGGAACAGTTGGATATTCACATTTTAAAAAAGTGAACCCTCATCCATCTCACACCATATACAAAAACTAACTCAAAATGGATTGCAGGATACAGGTTAACAACTCTGAAACTGCTTTACATGTATACTGGGGTTGAACAAATAAGTACTAAATGGATGGTGAGAACCATGTTTCTCACTGCTGGAGAAAGACATTATGGATAAACATTACGTGGTAATGGAAAAGAGCAACATCAGTATGAATTCACATTTAGCTTAATACAGATAAAAATGGATAGATGCAGAAGTAATTATAGATGTGTATATCCATCGGTTAGCATGCATACATATACTTCCTGGCTCTGCTTGCTGAGAGAACCTAGACATAGTGACACCCCAGTAGCAGAAACCAGCATATCCAGTGCCCGCATCTTGGTTCCTAAATAACATACCCCCAGAAAAGTATCTAGGGCTCCTTTGAGAAATGGCTGATTCTAAGGCTGGAGCACTGAAAATATACGATGACCTTAGGCATCTTGTAGTGTCAGGAAACAAAGTGCTGAGAAGAGAAAAAAAAAGGAAAACAGTAAGTCCAAGGGACCCAGGAGTCAACCTACAGGAGCTGGAATGGCCAGAACTGGAATAAGTTGAGTGGCAAAATAAAAAGATAGTACTTGATTATAATTTAAAGTATAAAACTAATATACATGAATCTATACTGGTATAATAAATTATCGAAGAAATAAATAAGTGGAGGAGAAGAGACAAATAATAAATACCATTTATAGTACTGATCTTACAAAAGGATTCCAAATAATTTATGTAGATACTCATCTCCAGGAAGTAAAGCATAATTCCTCCCCCCACCTCCCTGGAGCATGGGCTATACTTAGTGACTTGCTTCCATGCTTTAGCATGGAAAGGGTAAGAAAAAACAAAAAGATTAACTTTACAGTGGAGAAACCTGGCAAATATCACTCTGGCTGGGTGATCATGGTTAAGCAGCACCGGTGATAAAGTATGTTGATAGCATGTGTCCACCCACGCCCACTTCTCCCAAAAATCATCCCAATCTAATCAAGAGAAACATCAGACTACCCCAAATTGAGGGACATTCTACAAAATATCTGACCTGTACTGCTCAAGACGGCCATGGTCATTAAAAACAAGGAAAGAGGGCTTCCCTGGTGGCGCAGTGGTTGAGAATCTGCCTGCCAATGCAGGGGACACGGGTTCGAGCCCTGGTCAGGGAAGATCCCACATGCCACGGAGCAACTGGGCCCGTGAGCCACAATTACTGAGCCTGCGCGTCTGGAGCCTGTGCTCCGCAACAAGAGAGGCCGCGATAGTGAGAGGCCCGCGCACCGCGATGAAGAGTGGCCCCCGCTTGCCACAACTAGAGAAAGCCCTCGCACAGAAACGAAGACCCAACACAGCCGTAAATAAATAAATAAATAAATAAAAGAACGTGAATTAAAAAAAAAAACAAGGAAAGACTAAGAAACTGTCAAGGATCAGAGAAGACTAAGGGGGCACGAGCCCTAAACACAATATGAAATTCTGGACTGAATTCTGAAACAGAAAACAGTTAAAAAAAACTGGTGAAATCTAAATAAAGTCTGAAGTGTAGTTAACAGTAATGTACCTATATTGACTGCTTAGTTTTGACAAATTTACCATGGTTATATAAGATGTTAATAATAAAAGAAAGTGGATGAGTGGTATACAGGAACTCTATGTACTACCTTTGCAACTTTTCTGCAAGTCTAAAACTATTCCAAAGTAAAACTTTTATTATAAAAATGGATTATAGACATAAATGTAAAAAGTAAAACCATAAAACTTCTATAACAAAATATGTAATAAAATATTTTAGAATTTGAGTTAGGCTAAGATTTTTTAGATAAGATGCCAACAGTATAATCCATAAAAGGTAAAATTGATAAATTAGACTTTACCAAAATTAAATCTTCTGCTATCTGAAAGACACTGTTTGGGAATGAAAAGACAAGCTGACTAGGAGAAAATACCTGCAAATCATACATCCAGTACAAGACTTGTATCAATAATGTATAAAGAACTCTTAAAATTCAATAATAACCTGATTTAAAATGGACAAAAGATCTGAACAGACACCAGAGAAGATATAAAGATAATAAATGAGCACATGTTCAAAATCATTAACCTTAGGATGATGCAAATTAATACCACAAGGAAAAACCACTACACACACATTAGAATGAGATTGATTTACCAAGCATTGGTAAGGATGCAGAGGAACTAGAACTCTCATACTATGCTGGTGGGACTGTAAAAAGGTACCATCAGTTTGAAAAGTTTGGAAGTTTCTTAAATATTTAAACATATTACCTGTCATATAACCCAACTATTCTACTCCCAGGTATTTACCCTCCTCCCCCAAAAAGAAAGCCTATGTCCATACAAAGTCTTATAACATCAATGGTCATAATTACTTTAATCATAATACTCAATAACTGGACATAATCCAATTGTCCATTAACAGGTGAATGGATAAACTAACTGTGGTATAGCCTTATGATGGGACAATACTCATCAATAAAAGGAAATAAAATATTGTTACCTGCAACAATATGGATAAATCTCAAAATAAGTATGCTGACTGAAAGAAGCCAGACCAAAAAAAAGAATGCATACTGTATGATTTCATTTATATAAACTTCAGGAAATGTAAACTAATTTATATTGACAGAAACAGAGGAGTGATTGCAGGGGTTGGGAGGGTGGGACCGGGCTTGATAGGACAGGGAGTGGTGGAACAAAGAGAATATAAAGAGACGCAAGGAAACTATTGGGGTGACTGCATAGCCATTATTTTGATTGCAGTTATGGTTTCACAGATATGTGCATATATCAAAGTTGTATACTTTACATATATGCAGTTTATTTTATGTCAAATATACTTCAACAAACCTGCTTTTTAAAAAAATCAACAACCACAAAACCTGGAAAACCTGAAAATACACTAAGCCTGGAAATGAGAAGCTTGAAAAAAGGGATGATGGCTTTTGACAAAACAGCTGATGGCACAGCAAGTGATTGATTAAACTTGGTCTATGTGGCTTCAAGAGAGAACTAGTACCCACGCAGTAGAAATGAAAAGGAAGCTGCGTCAGATACACGAGAAGAATATTCTACAATTCCAATTCGAGCTGTCCAAACATGGATTTCTCTGTAGGGTAAAGCACCCTCGCGAAGGAGTTTAAGCAGAAACTCAATCACCTGTTAAGTGAGGTCCTAGAAGAAATTCCCACTTGAGATAGGAGACAGTATTTCTTCATCTTTAAAGGTACTAGTTATAAAAACAGAATAGTTTCCACTTGGGGAGAAATTTATTTAATCATATTCATCAGACCATAAAGCCATCGACACCAAATATTTTGAATGGTTTAAAGTATTTGGGAATATATGAGCAAGGTTAATGAACACACTTGTCAATCTTCAACTGGGTCATCCACACAGGGAAAGCAATAAAGAAGGCTTCAAAAATAAACATAGTTTGTAAAATATGTATTTATCTTGTTCATCTGTTTTTGCACATACTAAATTTTTATAAATTTCTTGAGAGAAAGGAGCACTTACAATGTTTACCATGTAATTCTAAGTACTTATAGGTCAATAACCAATAATAATTGCTGCCATTTATTGAATATATATTATAAGCCTAGAAATTTGAGCAAAGCATTTTGAACACATGAACTTTACAATACTGCAAGATAGCTATTATCCCCATTTTACAAATGAAAAATCATAGGCTGAGGGAAGTTAAGGGGACCTTCACATTGAGGATCTGAAGTCAAGTCTGGCTCCAAAACCCAATGATATAAGATTGCCTCCTAGTTCACTGAAGAAATAGGGACCATCTGATGGTCACTGTGTAATCTCTTTCCTCCCTACACAAATATTTCCTATAATCCTGCCCAATTTATTTTTCAAAAATACAAATTTTCTCATGTTATTCATCCAGCTTCATTTCCCTCAGTGCCTTGTACCTCCTCTCCTTAGAAGTCTAAACTCATCAACATGGTGAATGAGAGACCTTCCTGTCTACTTTTCCAACACCACTTCCATTTATTTCTCCTGTATATTCCAGATATACTAAAATACTGGCAAGTCTTATGAAATGCAGTACATTTGTACTTTCTGCTTTCACTTCTCTGCATGCCCTTCCTCTTATTTTCAGCCTGGTGAAGAAACTTTTACCCTTCCAGACTCACTTTAAATATTGTCTCCTCTACTGAAATCTTCACTGACATTCCAGCAACAATTAGATGTACCTTCTTTTACATGTACATCACTCTATTCATACTAATAATTATTTGCGATTTTGTTTCTTGCAAAAAAAATCTCAAAAACAGTTATTCATCTCTAAATCACCAGTACCCAAGCCCAATTCCTGACATAACGGGAAAGGTTCAATAAATGTTTATTGACTAAATGAATGGATGATGGACAGGTGGATGAATAAGCAATTAAATGGCTATAGTAACCAGTAACAAGAATTAAACTCAACTTGAATTAAACAAGAATAAGGAAAACATAAGGGTCTTCCCTTTTTATTGATATACAAAAGAAATTGTACTGCCTATGACAGAGATATACTAGTTGCTACAATTATAACAGACACACTACACCTTGTTAATTCTATATGATTTCATCCTAAATTATGCCTTAATTGAAGCAACTATTATTATCTAGCCTATTGGATCGTGCAGCCCTATTAAAACAGTTTATTCAATCAAAACTAAGGGTATATATAATTTGATGCAAAAATTAATTCTCAAGACTATATGAAATGGTTGGAAACCAGGGGATCTGTGAACTACTCTGATTACTTGTCAAGAAGAAAGCCAGAGGAATAAGCTTTTTGTGACCTCCTCCCACAAACAAAACTATTCACAGATTTTACCATTTCAAGATACAACCTTGTTTAGAGCTCTCCTCCTGCAGATAATATGACATCAAAAAAAAACTCCCACCATTTAAAATTTCAGGTTCCTTGCTTCCATTCTTCATGATTTAAAATTAAAATATTTTTATGCCTGGCCAATGTATCTTTGATTAAGTTCCTAAAATCAGTCTTAATATATAACTGGGATAACTTATGGTACATTTTGGGGGTCTTCTTTTATCATCTTATTCACTTGTACAGAGCTGACATGGAAATAGCTTAGGTTCCTGTTGGACACTGGTGTTTTATGTTATAATCAGGCTAGACCTAATTCTTTTTAAAAATGCAAAATAAGATGGAACTAAAAAAAAAGTCAAGAAGCTTTGAGAACCACTCTCAGCTAATGGAAAAATTATTTTAATTACAAGAGAAATGTTCGAAAGCAATCTTCCACGTGAAAACAAAGCATTAGTTATCGGCTGAGGAAAATGCCTTTCCTAAAGAAATATTCACATGTGCAGAAGTCCTTAGTCTATGAAATAAACGCCTTATACAGGTAGGTAAAAAAAAATTCACACCTTGGTAATTTTCTTCTAAAATGCTGCCTCATTATAGCAATAACATTTTGATTTATGCTAGAAAGGGTTCCTTTCTGAAAAATTAAAATGCATTTTAAAAAACACATAGGAGGAAAACTGTGGTGCTCTATAAAGTACTCAAACAGTATATAGCAGTCAACTTTGCTTTAAAAGGACAAAAGAAGCCATTTTAAACCACATTAACTGTAATCATCTTTTTTTTCTGAAACATGATAGTAAAATGGGGATAATAACTGAATGATTTCAGATCCCAGCATTGAAAAATTTGGACTATAAAATGAAAAGACAAAAAACAAAAACAAAAAACTTTGGTCTAAGCTGTCCATTAAATAAAAGACTATTTTCCAAAAGCTGGTGTAAATTTTCTCAGATTAGGCGGCAAACACAAGACATGCAATTTGTTTTGATTTTTCCCTTTACTATCTTCAACTTTGCTCCTGAGTTTCCTTTTATAACTAAACATAAGGAGGTTAACATAAGGAGGTAACTGATTGTTTAACTTATCACATGTGATCTTTCAAGGGAAATGTTTCAGTTCATTCAAGTTCTGGCTCCTTTCAATATTTCTTGTCTCCTACATGAGAATATGATATTCCATAAAAGGAAAGGACACCATGTGTGAATTAAGTAAGAAGGGTTCATGAGAGAACTGGAATCTAATTACACAAACACACTTCCCTACAGGTGGATATAAGTTCAGAAATCTCTGAAATCTCATCTTTAAAGGCTAGCAGTGCTTTTTTAATTATGCTAAAAGTCCCTTGTCTGCTTGATCTCTCCTGAACAATTTTAATCAGGCAAGCCTAATACACTCCGTCTCACAGACAACTTACCAGAGCTCTCAACTATGAGCTAATGGGAAGACAAGGAACCACAGGGATTTTTATTAAAAAGAAAAAATGGCCAGCCTAGAGATTTGGCCAGCAATAAAGCAAGATTAAATCATGCTTTTTCCTCACTTAGCCTACTTAAGAACTACAGACATGTAATTAATTTGCTCTTGAGATTTACTCTGTAAACATAAACACACCATTTAAAACATATTACATCCTTACAACTCACAGTGGTTTTTCATTTTTCTCCTTTCCCATTCACAACCAGTTTGCCAGACTCTAAGAATAACCCCTAAAATGTATCTTCCGCCCAAAAGGAGAGCCACAAATCACTCTCTTTAGTCTATAAGACTCCTGACAAGATCAAAATGAATGTGAAATGATAATTAAAAGGACCCAAAATAACCCCACCTCCACCTTTCAGTTGATCCCCAAGTGCACTTGCTCCTTTAGCTATCTCCAGTCCTCAGTCCATTTTGAGGCCCTTTCAGTACAGCAGCCTACCCCAACCTTCATTTTTCAACTGCTCTAAACTACCTAAACCTAAGAGCCACCATTTTAAACTCCTCTCTCTTAATCAATACAACCCATAAACTCCAAAAATGTATTGATGGTTGCCCTGATCCTAAGTGTCGGCGTGTATGCTACACTGAATTGATTTTCTCTATCTTGATCTCCCAAACTGCTTTGAAATTAAAAATTCAAAATTATAAACCCTGATCAGAGTTTACCTGATTAGTTGCTGTGTGGTTTGTAGCATATTCTCAACCCCCTCTGTGCCTCATTTCTTTCATCTGTATTACTGTAATTAACAATACACTCCCTTAAAGAGTTGATGTAAGAATAAAATGACATAATAAGTAAAAGAGTTGATGTAAGGATTAAATGACATAATACACCTGGCACACTGTGCACACTTAATACATTTAAGTTTCCCTCCAGCAAGTCCCAGATCAGTGTTTCCGGGCTCTTCAAGCATAATCTTTAGCACTTCTGTCAGAACCACCAAGAAGATACTCAGTTTCTCACATTCTCCCTGGCAATCTTTGCCAGCCTCAGGACTCACCAGTAACCCTTACTCAGACCCTTTCTTTTTTATTTCCCCATCTCTACACTCAGCTCCATCCCTTTTGAGGTTTGCCGGCTATTTTCATTCTAAGGCTCCCTGGGCATCTCTGCCTCACTCAGTTTTTCTGTGCACTGAGTCACGTTTGCTTATTCATTAGAGAGTGCTTCATTTACCTTTGCTACAGTTTTGACCTGCCTGGTTCTTTTCCTCATTAGTGCTATGCTTCTTACTAATTGCAATTGCACACCATCAGTTTAATTCGACGCTTTTCTATTTTCATTGACTCAAAAGACTACTCCTCACAGTTAAACTAAGAGACAGCAAATTAAAATATAATAGAGTAGGATAAATAGTGATGACTATAGCCCAGGAAAAAACATTTGGTTAATTCTAGGAAAATATTTTTTTTTTTTTTACAATCAACATACACTATATGCATTTCACCTATCAGATCCTGTGATTCTTCTGACCTGGTTGTTTGATGAGCTGTAATAACTCAACTTGCTTACTAAAATGGTAGATGCTGAAGAGCAAAAGAGAATACTTGCCTAGTAAGGCAGGTCAAACAATAAAATTCAGAAATAAGCTTTTAAGAAATGTTCATCAGTACTACTAAGATTGCAAATATACACACACACAAATCCCTTTAAACCGTCCCCACCCAAAGAGTTGTCTGATCTATCTACAAATATCTCAGATTAAGAAAAACCTCAGTGCTAGAGTTAGAAAGACCAGATCTCTAATAGGGAATATTCCTCTGTAATAACTTAAATCAGTTAGGACACACTGTCTAGATACTATAACTATGCTCAATGGTCATTTTTTTCTCCTTTTTTTTTTTTCTTTTCCTTAATATTCTCTCCCTGATGGATACACAAATTTAAAATGCTTAGTGACACATTATTCTTTAGATAAATATGAATTATATGTCTTTCATAGACTCTATGCTTGGTAATTTTCCTAATGGAGTATAAAGTCTTCCAAAATCCCAGTGTGAATCCCAACCTGTTTCAAATTACCATGTTTTGAAGTTTTGCCTCAGGTTCCGGTCAAGGACAAAAAAATATATCAAATAAAGTGCCATCAAGGACAGGTTTTTTTTTTTTTTAAGTAACAGAAAAGAGTAATAATTATATTTCTTAGAATTTTACCTTAAAAACTCTTAGGATCATTCTATTAAATTCACTCAGGCAAATTTTATATTCTAACAATATTAACAAACAAATTACTGCAATGACCTAATTTAGTACTTCATGGAACAATGGCTAAAATTTTCTTTTCTACTCGATATTTGGTTTTAAAAGAGCTGCTATCTGTCATCCAGATCATGGTTTCTAATATCATTTTGAAGTAAAAGGAACCAGGGCTCCCTGGAAAAATGACTGATTCTAGGAGTGAAGCAGGAAACGTAAAGGTAAGTCTGATGCATCCTGAGATGCCAGAAAGGAAGGGTTCAAAAAAGAAAAAAAAAAAAAGCAACACACACACACACCATGATGAGGGTATGTAAAGGAAACACAGGAGTTAACATAGAACAATTAAAAAGTTCCCAATGGCCAAAACTGGAACAATTTGAGCAATAAAATAAAACAGTATTGGATTTTAACCCAAAGTATAATTATCTATGAGTCCATACTTAACATAAATAAATGATTGGCTAAATAAATAAACAGATTGGGGGAGGAGAAACAAATCTCTTGTGCAGAAGTATTCTAAATAATTTATGAAGCTACTCTACCCTCAAAGAGGTGCAACATAACTCCTTACTTAAGTGTGGGCTCCACGTAGTAACCTCCTTTCAAAGAGTATAGTATGGAAAGAGGGGATAAAGAGTAACTTTAGAATGGTGAAATCTGTTAATAAGAGAGGAAACTGCATGTAAGATATAAGGGAACTCTCTGTGCTACCTTCACAAGCTTTCTGTAAATCTGAATCTACTGTAAAATTAAAAATGTATCTTAAAAGTTAAAAAAAGAAAGATCTTCTACAGCCTTTGTCTGTCTGAAGTTTGCTATCTAGCTTACCTGTAGAAATTCTAGTCAATTTTAGACCACTTCAATTGTACAATTCTTCACAACACTCTCAAATCCAGAGGTCACTTGCACTGCAGTAGAATGGAAAGATGAGAGTCATGGTCCTGCATTGGATTTTGGCTCTATATGCAACTATCCACTTGACAGAAATAACCAATTTCCTCATCTTTAAAACGGGGCAAGCCTGCTTGGTGAGCTTTCTGTTACCCCGATGGGGAGGGGGTTAATGCGATGGCCTGTCTGCATTCTCAACGCTGAGTCTCATCTGCATCCATCTCTGGTTTGGCCCACTCATATGTTAACCAGGCCTGAGACCTGGGTGCTTCCAGTTTGTTTCTTTAGACTGGATGCTCAAATGTCATTCTTTTAAAAAAAAAAAATCAATCCATGTTAATTCTATCTCTGGAAGAATAACCAGAAATTAGATATAGCAGTTGCCTCTATGTGGACGCTGGAGCGGGAGGGAGACATGATTTAACTGTATATACTCCTGGGCTACCTGAATTATTTTTTACTGTGCATAAGCACTAGATATTTTAAAAACTTATTACAAAAGCAACAACAAGAAATCCATTACTACTCAGGGATTACTGTAAGTTTCTTATTTCTACCTTTGTATCTGCTGTTATCTCCTTTAATACAGTACCGTAGCAAAAATCAAGAAGCAAGGCTCCAGGATATTAGTCTAAAATGATTTCAATCAACTTATTTTGTACCAAATCAGCTGTTTCAACTGGCATAGCAGTCTTGGAATCAAAAGTGACTTGAGATAGAACCTAGACCTGCCTATGTACTAGTTATTTAACCTCACTAAACCCCAGTGTCCTCATCTGTAAAACTGGAATAACAATACCCACACTTCACAGGGTTGTTGGAAAGATTAAACAAAAATACATGTAAAGTCCTTAGCAGAGTGCCTCGTCCATCTATTACAGCCCTTATCAGTATAAATGGAAGTCTGTGGGAAGATTTGATTTCTCACTCAGATGTGTCTTCTACTCAGCTATGGATCCAGAAGCAACTTCCAAGTTTTAACACCCCTAAAATGCAATTGGCTTTCAGCAATTACTATTCCCAGTTCCCTAAAGAAAAAGCATTAAATAACGAGAATGAACAGTTTTCCTTCTCTGCACAGAAATGTCTCCAATCATAAGAAACATGCAGGAGTCATGCACTATAGGTAACATGCTTAGAATTGAATAATTCTTTTGAATCATAAAAAAAAATAATAATAAAGGACAATAACATAAAACTTGATTAAATGTGCAGAATGCTACAGTTGGAAGTCGTCTTTGGGATTCTGCCAAAGGATTGCATAAGTTTTAAATTTTAGGTTATATTTGCATTCTGGCTTTTTGCTTTAGTTTACTTGCAAAGGGGCATGTCGTATTTTACCTAGAAACAGATTTTTTGAGACTAGTGGTAACATATTTAAATAACTTTAATAAAAATACAGGTTAGAGCAATGCATGTAAACATCTTATGTGCTCAATGAATATTTGTTGAGTGAATTTTGAGTGTATAAATATGCGAATAAATAATGTTACCAATGCATCTTCCTTCCCATGAGTAATTAGAAATACCATTCCTTTCCTATCTGTCTCAAAAAAGTAGCTAAACAACATATTTTACACTGATTTCTATTTTACCATGGGTTTTAAATTAAAGCATTTCAAAAACTATAGGTCTATTTCCACTCACAGGACCTTTTATGTATTTGTGTGGATTCACACATCTACATACATGTACACGGGCAACACTCTAGAGTAGATGTATCTGTATGTACTTGAATGTAACTAAAGATATGAAAGTACTACCTTACCAAAAGATATATTTGAGGAATTTTTTATACTTCCTACTTTTTTTTAGAGTTTTGCTACAAGATTCCTTAAAACTCCTTCTTGTTTTTGAGATCACACATAAGAAAAACAGCTCATGTATCTCAGATGTGAAACCACCTCTAACAACTTGACTGTTAACACATTATTGACCGGAGGATTTTTGCAGAAACTAACGCCTGTGGCAATAATACATCTCCGGTCAATAATGTGTTAACTAGAAAGTCACTATAAATTTTTAGACTGTGCCTATCAGTGAATTCTCCAAAACAAAGGGAAGAGGAATGGAAATCTGAAACCATAATGATAAAAATCTTAAAGAACCATCTATCCCAAATGGCTAGGCTAGGAACTACTTAAGAAATTCCATTCCATTACACTACCACCCAGTCCAATAATGGCCATTGTTGACTGATTTTTTTTCCCTCAAATCTTCCATTTTATGTAACACTTCACAGTGTGTAAGTCATTCACATATATGTCAAATCATAGAATCCTTACAAAACCTGCAAGCAAATGTTGTGCAGTTCATTCAATCAGGGATAGATAGTGTGATTTGCACAAGGCCACCAAGCTAGTAAGTGGCAAAAGTAGGATTCATACCCAAGACCTCTGGCCCTAAATACAGTGCTCTCTCCACTCTCTTCCAGCTGATATCCACAGCTGAATTCCACTTTCACTGACTGGCCCCATTTCTTGAAGCACGACGCCCCTGTCCACCTCCCTGCAATCCTTCCTCAGGTGGTTTACCACGGCCTCTCTGGTCTCACGCCAGTCTGTAGCCACAGACATCTTCCCAAAGTTAAATCAGATAGTCTTTGAGGTAAGACCAGCAAATGCTTTTCAGTGTTTCCAGATACAGAATAAACTTCTTGGTAAGGTCTTCAAGGTCTGAGGGGCTTGACTGCTTCTTCATTTTCAGGTTTGGAATGTATTCTCCGTCAATCGGACAGGCTTTCCGTCCTTCGTAATCACCATGCTCACTCATTTTGGGTCCCTCTCTCCTCCCCTTTTCACCTAGTTAATGTATACTCTGTTACTTCAAGCATCACTTCCTCAAGCAAGGCTTCCCTTACTAACCAAATTAAATGCCCATACTGTACACTCCCGGGGTGCCATGTACCTCTACTTCACTGCAGTTATCATAGCTCCAATTACATTTACTCATGTAATTATTTGTTTAATGTCTGACTTTTCCACCAGACTGTCAGTGCCACAAAGGGTAAAGATGAAGTCATTTTTTCTGTTTTTAGTCACTATTATATCCCCAATGCCCCAGCACAATTTCCAGCCCTATAGTAGGTACTTTCTTTTAAAAGCTGAACAAATATTTCTTTTAGTCTTTAAATATTTGAAAACAGCTATTATTCTGATGATCCCTCACTCTATACATATACGCACAAAAGTTAAGGTTTACTAAGGAAACCACTCTGATTCTTTAAAATATTCCTTTTATGACAAAGTTCCCAGACACTTCTTAAAACCTAGAAGCTATAAAGGAACACAATGGCATTTTCTCACCATTCGAGACTCTGCACCTTTTCTGTTCCAAACACTGTGCTTCTATTAAAACAATCTACACCTGAGACAGTGACAGTTATATCACAAATTCCCAGGTCTTCTTCATATGAATTGCTCTTAAAGCATGTCTATTTGATTCTTATTAGTGTGGTAATTTGACAAACCTATATGCAGAATTTTACATTAATCACTATTATAGACCATTTTCATTTTAGCCAATCATTTCAGATGGCTAAGCTTTTTTTCAATCCTGATTCCCTCATCCAAACTATTAGCTTTCGCTACGGTTTTATGTGATATGCAAATGCGATGGGCCTGTTTCATCCAAGTCAGTGATAAAAATGATTAATAGAACAGAGTGAAAGAGCCAGGTCATGTCACTAGAAATACCTCTCTCCAAGATGACATCAATCCATTCATCAAATTTTTTCAAACATCTATGAATCTACCTGTCCTCATTAAACAGCACCTAATTTGACCATCTATTTCATAAACATATCATGAGACACTTTGTCCAAAGCCTTGCCAAAATCAACTTACTCCACCTACATAGGAAAAAGAATTACACTAGTTTAATATGACATATTCCAAGTGAACCCATGTGGTCTCCAGAGGACTGCTTCTTTTCTAGTTAAGTCTTCACAAACCATTTGTCTAATGATCAATTAAAGAACAGTCCCAAAGATAGACATGAAACCCACTAATCTCACAGTTTCAGAATCCTATTTTTACCCCTCTTTTTTGAAAATAAAAGCAGTATCTGCAGGATCTGAAGTCTTTTGGCACCTCTGGTACTGACCATAAATTGCTCAAAGAACACCAAACCATTCATTTATGCAAGTCATTTAATCTCAGAACATTAACTAGTTGAGAGCATTGAGTGCTTTCTTATCACTGTCTCACCTTCCTTAAACTTTAAATCCCTTGCTACCATCATCAGTCTCCTTTACTGAACCTGAATATCATTTTCTTTTGATAGAGAAGTTGAAACCAACCCAGGAGTACCACAGCTCTGCCTTAACTGCAACATCTAGTATTATTACACACCATCTGACCCAAGCAATAGTTTATCCTTTTTCTTGTTTTCCTTCACGATCTGAACAGAATATGTTGTGGTCCTTAGCATCTTTACAGACCTCAAAACATCTTAGGATTCAGCCTCCTGTATGCTCCTCTTTTATATTACTTTTCTATTTGGGTTCCAACCCTTTCTTATGTACGAGGATCACTTGTACTTACATTGCCAGTATTTCACCGCAGACATTTCATGCATTCAATTAATGTTTTACTGCTTGCCAAATATAGGCAAGTCACCAAACTAGAGCAAAGGATACAAAGAGACCTAAGAGCTTATTCCTGTCTTTAAGGAATCCAGAGGAAAAAAACAGACTTTGGGGAAGAAAAATAGGCTTCTATATACCAAGATAAAAGTAAATGCTGTGTGAGCAGAGTACAGAGCAACTAGCTCAAGTATGAAATAGCTGTTAAAGTCTTCATCAAGGAAATGATATCTGAGTTGAGTCTTGAGGCGAGGAAGTAGTCCGTTAAAGACTAGAAGTATGTGCAAAGGTAGGGTAATATAAAAAATACCTTGTTTTCATACAAGAGTGATTAACTTCAAGTAGCTGGGATTTAAGTTGCATGGAGTGCAAGAGATAGTCTGAAAATATAAAGTCAGTTATAAAAAGGCCTTGTGATTTAGGTGTCCAACACATAGGATAAATAAAAAGAAGCAAATTCTCTCTACAGAATACTATGGCAGCAATTAAAAGAAATCAAGATGTATACCCAGTAAAATGCACAGATCTTTAAAATAGTGCTGAGGGCAAACTAAGTAATGTCTAGAGCATAATACCAGCAATGCAAAATTAAAATACATGCACATTGAGTATTGTATGCACACAAAATAAAGCTACATGTTTATACAAATAAAAAGATTCAGAAAAAAAATATGACAGTAGTTACCTACGGAGAGGGAATGTAATGAAGGTGGGAAATGGAAACAAAAGAATTTTTTAAAAGTGTGCATGCATCTGTTTGACATCCAAAGACATGAAAAAACTTAACAAGTGACAGAAGTTTTAAAGTCTGGGAATGGCAAAATCTAATGGGGTTTTTAGGAAGAAAGTTTGGCCCAGTGTGAAGTATACAGCCCTGTAGCTATAGTTTATTCTGGAGTCAAAAAGCATGGGTTCATCACCCTTTTTCTGCACATACTGAGTAGATCTTTATCATTCTGTTAGAAAAGGCTAGGTATCAGACTAAACTGCCAATAAGTAAAGAGGAATGTAGAACTCTTGGTAAAAGATGAAACTGAAGACTAGGTTTGACAGGGAGTCCATAGCTGCAAATAAAAGCAGTATCTTAAAGCCCAAATTTTTTGACTATCTTCTGGAAATTTTATTGAAAACATTCCTGCACTGTGTAGATAATGAACTACATAAATACTAAGGGTTTCACCAAGCTGAGGGTCTGTTCCATTTTCTTATAAGTGTGCCAAAGGGAGAGCAATGAGAAATTAAAACAAAGCTTTGCTGAGTATGTCTTGGCAGCTCAGAGTAGGGATCTCTGTAATAAACTCATACAGGCCCTACCACTTGAGAGATGAATCTTGCATTACCAAGAACTGCTTCATCTGTACAAACAGACTTTCTATAGAACTATAACTGAACCCTACAGGCAATGAGCCAACATTTCAAAATTTCATCAAGCTCTAGTGCCAGGTGACAACTGTTTGCTGTGACATGATTTATGCAACACATTTCATCTAGTTATCTTAGAATCAAAGGAATTTTACCAAAGGGTTCTCATTCAGATAAACAGGAATATTTCTACTCTAATCACATCTGTGAAAAGTGGAAAACACACCTGGGAAGTTCCAGGACAAGATCCTACTGATTAAATTTTGAGAATAAAGAACTTAAAATTGGCAGCCTTATTGGGCGTTCCTCTATTGTGAAGACATTGTTTTTCATTTGAATGCAGAAAGCTAACTAAAAAGCAACCAGAATCAAAATATATTTTAAAAGTTATAAATGATATATAGAAATAATATATAACATGGTTAACAATACTCTATATATAACCTTACATTTCCACAGACATGTTCATGACGGTTAAATGTTTGTTTTTCCATTTGGTCTGTGCTCCAGTAATTTGACAGGGATTCCTTCCCCTCTGAACCTTCTCAACAAGTATCATTTCAGCCCCTACTTAATTATCCAGCATCTCATCCTACTATCTTCTCACCCATTCTATTCAGAATAAGGTATCCTTCAATAAAAGGTGGAATTTAAAGGAGGGCATCTTCAATACTGACTCTAATACAATTTTATTTTTAAATATTATTACCTAAGGAAGGTAAATATATTATCTATGGGTAATGAGATATGGGTAATGAGATATGGGCACTAGCTCCTTTCCTCTTTATAAAATGTGTTCCTTTTATAAACAAGAAGAACGATTTCAAATAACTAGGTAGTGACATGATGAGGGAAAACTATGATAACAAGTTCTCAATTTCAAAAGATGGTTATGTATATCAAAGGACCTTGGTCTAGGATCTTCCTCTTGCCTTCTCTCAGTTTCCTGGCTTACAACCCAACTTTAGATACGAATGCACAGTCATTAGCTTTGTCAAAGGGTCTGTGAAAAACTGAACAGTGGAAGGCAAGGACTGAGAAAATCTAAAAGTTACTTATCAGGTACTTAGAAAAGACACTAAATCTGTCTGGACCCTAAAATTAAATTCTATTATACTAAAATGCCAATTTTTTTTATATTGAGACACATTAAGTGAGCACCTCAACAATTTATGCTAAATAAACTCTTGCACCTCAATCTACCCATGCATGAAATGAAATAACCTAATATTAACAATGTCACATAATAATTTTAACATTATGGTTAGGAAAAAGTCCTTGTTCGATGAAACGATTATTGTCCTGATACTTGCCAAGCTTTCCTCTATCTTACACACTCATAAGTAAGATAAATCAACATTTAAAAAAACAACAATATAACATTTAATGTTCAGTTTTACTTTTCGTAACATTAAACTTGAAACTTATAAACTTGTTTATTCATATCACTTAGTCATCTCATTATTTGTACACCTAAACTGAGGTGGGATTTCACAGAATCTCAGAGCTAGTACATTACCTCTTATCCTCCCAGGCTTGAGAGGAATATTAGGGGCTAAAAAAGCCCTTCAAACAATATCACTAATTACATTAAGACATGACAGCAGTTGGTTATAAGCTACACATGTCCACTATCAAAAAAGCTCCAAAACACTGCTATTTTCTTGCCATTCCAAGTACACATACCTCTGTTTCTACAGTGAGAAAGAATGATACTTAGATGACCACTTAACCAATCAATTTCCTAATAGCAACATATTTTACTGTATGTACAATAGAGAACTACACACGCCTACCAATGCTTCTTTATATTCTCACTTTGACATACTTAATGTTCCCACAGAAAAATATTTTTCTTGTAAAATCACAGGTTATTATAATCTACAAAATACAACTTTTCCCAGTGAGTTATAACATCCTTGAGATTTACTATTTCTTTCTTATTTTCTTTCACTAATACTCACTTAAAATATATGGTATAGTAGTAATACCACAGCTGCCTTTAACAGAGTAATTTGTAACGTGGCTTTTTATGTCATTCTATACAGTAAATAAGTGTAAATGCAACTCACGGGGTGAATACTTCATAAAATATAATCATGTGAAATATCAACAATATGCTTAATAATTTAGTTATAGCTATTGATTCTTATATCTTATGTCATTATGTAGGTGGTATTTACTGCAAAGTAAGCATTTAGCAAATTTACACAGGAGAAAAATTTCAAGTTCATGACGGTTCTAAGAGGAAAAATGGAAAAGGATCTATTTAAGCACCTTAGGAAATTCTGTTTCATATAATTTAAACTTTTCAGGTAGTTTTGAAATCTCATCATTCTAATAAATGTTATATGACATTTATAAAGGCAAGAATATGCTAGATGATTTACAGAGCATAGGGTTTCTCCTCAGGGGATTTACAGTCTAAGCTAGATAGCAAATATAAGTAGCAAATGTTTTTAAACCTTGTAGCAATGTTAAATTTTTAATACTCTTGAAAGTACATAAGAGAGCAACAAACTGTTTTCATCACATGAAAACATAAATTGAGTTTTGTGTTTCTTTATTAAACAATATAGTTCATCCTTTTTATTTATTTAATCCAATTTCCCAATCCTCCAAAACAATTTTAAAAGATACTGTGTTAGTCAGTAAAATTGCATTTGTCATCTTCATTCTAAAGTTCATAGAATGTGCTTTAGATGAAGGCAGAATGATTTTAACACCAACATGTAAAAAGCCATCCATCCAATAAGGTCAAGTCAAATTGATGACTAAGCAATTGGAATACATCTACCAGTCTTCTCATCTAAAAAGATAAAATAGAACTACTGCCCTTTCAAGGAATAGGTTCTTGCTAGGAAGAAGTACAGTTAGAACAATATAATGCTAGATCAAAGTTTTTTCACAAATTCACTGCAATGTAACAATTATCACTGACAAGTCTTAAGAAGTTGAAGTATATATAAAGTGTGACTTAATGAGAATGTACAAAAGACTTTACAAAATGTTTTCAATGAAACAACAACAAAAAATGCAAGTATTAACATCTCTATGAAATATACTATCATATATTTATGGTTATTGAAATTAAATTCACATCCAAATTTATTATATTTTTATTTTGCATATCAAATTTTACAAATACCTGCATTAACATACCCACAGAAGCTATTTTATTTTGTGTTTTATTTTGGTTTTAGGTATAAATAACCATTTGGAGAATATCTGAAAGGAAGAACATGCCCTATAGCATATATTAAAATATTTCTTATTTCAGGGACAATAAATAGGTTGTTAGAGTAATATAAGTGACCTTTCGTATCACTCAATTCATAAATCAATTGGTGTTTATTACTATTACCAAAAATAAAAGGGGGGAACGTTCACCAACTTATTTTATGAGGCCAGCATTACTCCAGTTTTTTAAAAAAATGACCAAAATATTACAAGAAAATTTAACCACTACCAATATTCAAGAAAACAGACAGAAGAATGTAACAAAATCCTAACAAATCAAACCAGTAACATATAAAAAGTGTAATAAATCATGATAAAATGGGACTTATCCCAGAATTCAAAAGTTGCTTCATATTACAATATCAATCAGTGTAATTTACCAGATTAACAGGCTAAAAGAGAAAAAGCATAAAATCACCTCAATTTAACCTTCACTCATATGTAAAAACTCTCTGCAAACTGGGAATAGAAGGGAACTTCCTCAAGGTGATAAAGGGCATCTAAAAAGAACCTATAGCTAACAGCATATTTAATGGTCAAAGACAAAACATTCTCTTTCTAAGATCAGGAAGAGGACGAGGATATTTTCCCTCACCATTTCCACTCAACATTGTAGGTTCTAATCAATGCAATAAGCCGAGAGATTAACAACTTATTGACCAGAGACATCTCAATACGTCTTTTGTTACCTGAACGTTATTGACTGGAGACATTTCAATATTCACTTATGTAACAAATCTCTGGCCACAGGCATTAGTTTCTGCAAAAATCCCCCAGTCAATAATGTGTTAATAAAAGGCAGACAAATTGGAAAGGTAGGAGTAAAACTGTATTTGCCAACAACATGATTGTTTATGCAGAAAATCCTAAAGATTTTTTTTAAAGGCGATTAGGAATAATAAGTACATTTAGTAACATTATAAGGCTATATGGTCAATACATAAAAAGTCAAATATATTTCAATACCAGCCATATTATACTTCAGTACTAGCAATAGTATAAAAGTATCAAACATATGATACACCTAGAGAGAAACTTAAGAAAAAAAGATATGCAAGAATTATACATTGAAAACTAAAAAACACTGGTAAGAGAAATTAAAGAAGACCTAAATAAACAGAGATATGTCATGTCCATGGATCATAATACCCAATATGGTTAAGATATTAATTTTCCTGAAATCAATCTATAGAGTTAATACAATTCCAATCAAAATCCCAGGAATTTTTTGGTGGAATTTGACAAGCTAATTCTAAAATTTATATGCAAATTCAAAGGACCTAAAATATCCAGAACAATTTTGAAACACAAGACAAAATGAGAGGAATCATATACTACCTAATTTTAAGACTATGAAGCTACAGTAAACAAGAACATAAGGTACTGACATAAAGATAATAATAAAAAAATTGGAGTTCAAATACACCCACACAAATATCATCAATTGATTTTCAATAAAGATGCCAAGGTAATTCAATGAAAAAATTATAGTCTTTTCAACAAATGGTGCTGAAAAAATTGGATATTCATATGGAAAGATATGAAACTTACTTTACACCATATGTAAAAATTAACTCAAAATGTATCAACAACCTAAAGAGAAGATTATAAACTCCTAGAAGAAAACAGACAAATTAAATGACATTAGGTTAGACAAAAATTTTAATACTCCACAAAAAGCCCAAAGAAAACAAATGATAAATTAACTTCATCGAAATAAGACCTTTGTTCTTTGAAAAGACACCCTTAAGAAAATGAATATGCAAGCACATCAGTGTGAGGGGGAAAATTTGCAAAACATATTTTTGATAAAGGGTTTGTATCCAAAATACGTAAATATCTAAAAAGAACTCAATAAGGAGACAAAAAACATGATTTTTTAGAAGTAGGTAAACGGTCTGGACACTTTACAAAAGAGGATATGCAAATGACCAATAAGCATATGCAAAGATGCTCAACATCGTTAGTCATTCTAGTGCAATACAAATTAAAACTACAATAACTTACTACTACATACTCACTGGAACTAGAGCTAAAATTAAAAACACCGTCAATATTATGTGTTATCAAGGATGCAGGGCAACTGGAACGCATGCATTACCAGTGGAGGTGCAAAATGGTACGTTTAGAAAATAGTTTGGCGGTTACTCACAACGTTAAAGTATTTCCTTATCATATGACTCAGCAATCTTTCTCCTACTCATTTACCCAAGTGAAATAAAAACATATGCTAATACAAATACCTGTACCAAACGTACATAATAGCTTTATTCATGATAGCCAAAAACTAGAAACACTCCAAATACCCATCAACTAGTAAACAGAATAAACAAATTGTGGCATAGCCATACAATGAACTACGTCTCAGCAATAAAAGGAACAAACTACATGATACAAGTACAATCTAAACAAAAAAAAAAAACAGGTACAAAAACTACATGCTGTATGATTCCATTCTAGAAAAGACAAGACAATAATGACATTGAGCAGAGGTATGGTTGCCAGGAGCCTGAGGACGAGGTAAAGGATTGACTATAAAAGGTCATGAACAAGCTTTTTGGGGTGATGTAAATGTTCTACATATTGATGTGATAGTGGTACATCACCATACACATTTGTCAAAACTCATCAAATTGTACACTAAAAAATTGAGTTTGTCAAAACTCATCAAATTGTACATCAAATTGTATTGAGGTAAATTATGCCTCAATAAAACCAATTAAGATAAAAGCAATCAAATATATACTGAAGACATACAGTAACTTACCTATCCAAGAAATAAATGCAATTTGTTTGATTTGAATAAGTAAAAATGCAAATGCTGAAAAAAACCCCAAAAGGTTATCAGTGGAAAAGTCAGTCACTGTATCATCCCTATGATTTCTATGCCTTTTTTCACTTCATTTATATTTGCAAAGAAACTATATAAGTACATGAGGACCTGCTTACTAAGACATCTATATATTTTTAAAAATAAATTTATTTATTTATTTTTGGCTGTGTTGGGTCTTTGTTGCTGTACGTGGCTTTCTCTAGTTGTGGTGGCTTCTCTTGTTGCAGAGCATGGGCTCTAGGTGCACGGGCTTCAGTAGTTGCGGCACGCAGGCTCAGTAGTTGTGGCTCACGGGCTCTAGAGCATGGGCTCAGTAGTTGTGGTGCACAGGCTCAGTTGCTCCACGGCATGTGGGATCTTCCCGGACCAGGGATCAAACCCATATCCCCTGCATTGGCAGGTGGATTCTCAACCACTGCACCACCAGGGAAGCCCCAAGACATCTATATTTTAAAGGACACTTTATTAAAATAGAAGACTCTAACTAATAACATGTAGGTCATTATGTGCCCCATAGGGGAACCTTCCCAAAGCCCTTACAATCTGAAGTCTTTACTCTATAAATCAGAGTATCAGTGGTCTGCCAGCATCTTAGTATCTCACTTCTAACAACCTGCCAATCCTGCCAGTCCTAAACTTTATCTCCTGGCAAATACAATATAAACCAATACTTATTGATATATCAATTTGAATATATTACAAGTCACGTTAAAATATCCTGAAAGAGTAACTACAAAATCAAAGCTAACATTCCTGTATTGCAGGAGCTTATAGTACACTGGGAAGAGAAGGCATACATACAGGACACTTTTAGTAATAATGGAAGATAATATATATGCCAAAATAGAGTGATGAGTGATAAAGACAGGAAGACTGCTAGAGTAGAAAAGAAAGCAAACATGGACTAGAATGAGGTATGAGGGACTTGATCATTCCTGAAAAATGGGTTTGAAAAAGATGAGTGAACATGAGGCTGACACAGATGTGACTATGTGAACAACATTTTCGATGGAGAAAGTAGAGACTACCTACCTGAATTGGAAGATTAGAGAGAAGTAGAAGATAAGGTTGGAAAGATAGGATTCATTTACCCAAGTAACATTTATTGAGTACCTGTTATATGTCAGGCACAGTACAGAAATGGAGCTGTTTGGAAAGAAATTCCAGTCTTAGGAATTTGGTCTTTTTACTCTGTAGCAATGAAAGTAATAGAGTTGTACAGAGCTCATGGCAATTTCACATACATTATCTCAACCAATCTTCACAACAAATGATTTTATAGAATGGGGAAACAGAGGCTTAGGAAGGTATATTTTTATGCTTAAGATACTACAGCAAGAGACGAGGAGAAAAAAAAACAAACAAACAACCGAGATCTTCCTACTCCTAGCCCAGTGCTCCTTTCTTGCTCTGTTCTCTATACTATTGAGCTCTTTTTCTAAGGAAAACACTAAATCATTCTTTTTTAAAGCATGATGTGATAAAAGCAGTATTTTAGTCAAATACATATGCCCATGTTGTATCAGTTGAATTAGAAGGCAAAGAACATGGAAGCAAGGAGATCAACTAGTACTCTACTATAATAATCCAGGAATAAGTGGGAGCAATAGGAATGAAAGTCAGTATCTATGAGACTATATAAAAAGGTTCAACAAGGTGTCTTATTTGAAAATGCCAAGAGGGGGCTTCCCTGGTGGCGCAGTGGTTGAGAATCTGCCTGCTAATGCAGGGGACACGGGTTCGAGCCCTGGTCTGGGAAGATCCCACATGCCAAGGAGCAACTAGGCCCGTGAGCCACAACTACTGAGCCTGCGCATCTGGAGCCTGTGCTCCGCAACAAGAGAGGCCACAATAGTGAGAGGACCGCGCACCGCAATGAAGAGTGGCCCCTGCTTGCCGCAACTAGAGAAAGCCCTAGCACAGAAACGAAGACCCAACATAGCAATCAATCAATCAATAAATCTTAAAAAAAAAAAAAGAAAGAAAGAAAGAAAATGCCAAGAGACTCAAAAATAACTAGGAGCGGGCTTCCTTGGTGGCGCAGTGGTTGAGAATCCGCCTGCCAATGCAGGGGACACGGGTTCGAGCCCTGGTCCGGGAAGATACCAAATGCCGCGGAGCAACTAAGCCCGTGCACCACTACTACTGAGCCTGTGCTCTAGAGCCCGCAAGCCACAACTACTGAGCCCGTGTGCTGCAACTACTAAAGCCCACATGCCTAGAGCCCGTGCTCCGCAACAAGAGAAGCCACCACAATGAGAAGCCCGCGCACCGCAATGAAGAGTAGCCCCTGCTCACCGCAATTAGAGGATGCCTGTGTGCAATAACGAAGACCCAACACAACCAAAAATAAATAAATAAAATAAATAAATTTATAAAAATTAAAAAAAGAGCATATAAAGAATGTCTTTCAAAAAAAATAAATAATTAGGAGACCAGTAGAGCCACTCATAAAACTGAAATATCAATAAACAGATCTGTTTTGTTGAGGAAATCACCTACTGTGGTCAAATTATTCCCCAAACACAAAGATATTAGGTCAAACAAAATATAAGTCTTTACTGCTAAAACCAGAATAACCCAGGGTTTACTGCAGTTGGATAGTTTATTTACAGATATTTGTAACTGTCTATACTTAACAGTCTAGACCCTCCACCAATCCCCAGAGGTACCTACAATCATAAAGCCCAGTAAGAGTTTACACCCACTTTCTGTAAACCTCTAAAATAGCTGGTACACCTAAAACTAAAGAACAAATGAACATGTGTTTAATTAAATCTATCACTGAATCAAGGCTTTCTTTCAGGGGATCAGACTTATTTGCCAGTAACAAGTAAATCCCTAATCAAAGGCGTGCAACTGAGAAAGTATTTTAAAATCTATCTTACTTCTTAGATGGAAGTTATTTCTCAGGGCAGGGTTATATTCATAACTTCTCCCAAAATTCTAAAAATTTCCATTCTTTATATTAGTTTACAGACAACAATATTGGACTAGTAGCTCTTAAAATAACTATAACTCGAGATCCAACAGATAAACTAGTTTTTAAAAGGGATTAACAAAAAAGTGAGAGCTGAGCCCAAATAAAACCATATGCAACCCGAAGTGGAAAGAACAGAGGTCAATGCTACACTTTGCA